>NC_056728.1:235180712-235230712 GCF_019279795.1 Protopterus annectens | reverse complement strand
TTGTAAATATTGCTCTCATGAACCTAGAAAATTGCTAGAATAACAGGAATTGTATTTGTATGCATTTTTCTAAAAGATATGACGTCTAAAACTCAAATGTCTGTCATTATTTAGCAACTTCAATCCTTTTTAGGAGAAATATGGGGCAAAAATCTGAACATTCTGCAAAAACCTGGAGAGCTGAGGGGTATGCTACCTCCCTCTTACACACACACACACACACACACACACACACACACACACACACACACACACACACACACACACACACCTTTCAATCTCTTAGCACAAGAAATCTGGACAAAGCCTGTTATAATGTTATGGACACAGGCCCAAAACTAGAAACACATTTAGAAAGTTGCTAGAATAACAAGATGTGTGCCAGAATGCATTTTTCTGAAGGATATGAAGTCTGAAACTCAAATGCATGTCATTATTTAGTAACTTTAATCCTTAGCTCATCCCAGTGATTTGTCAAAAATAATTTTTATGAGGAACAGACCAAAAATATAAGGCAAAAATCTGGACATTCTGTGAAATTCTGTACAGTTGAGAGGTATGAACACACATACATCCCCCTACCTCCTTAGAAAATGGATAGAACAACAAGTTTTGCATTAGTATGCATTTTTTGAAGGATATGAAGTCTAAAGCTCAAATGTCTGCCATTATTTTCTGACTTCAGTCTTCAATGATTTGCTAGAAAAACACAATTTTATGAGAAACAATTGATAATATGAGGCAGAAATCTGGATATTTGTGCGGTATGAACCCCCCCAACACACTGCTACCTCCCTCTTAATTGCATACAAATACACACACACACCCCTACCTCCCTCTTACGTACACACACACAGACAGACTTACCTACTACTTACTTACACACAAACCCCTACCTTTACCTACCTACTTCTTACATACACGCATATACACCCCTACCTACCTACCTACCTACTTCTTACATCCACACACCCCTACCTGCCTATTTCTTACACACACACCTCTTAAACACTTAAACACACACACACACACACACACACACACACACACACCTTTCACTTGTACATTCATCTGCAGTCCAAACATCTTCTTGAATTCAAATTCCACATGGCTGCGGAAAATGAAGACGTAAAGTATTGGTCGCACAGATGCAGAAGATGAAAACAGGTCACAAACACCTGTTGCACCTGTGCGACTGGATACAAAGGGCATTCTTAAAGAAGAACACCCTTAAAAAAACATTTCTTTTCTTAATTAAAAGAAAATTAATCTCCCAGCCAGCTGGTTCCAGGGGGCGCAAGTGCATCCCCTTATATCTGCCTGCAGGCACCCTTGCCTGAGCTGGTAATCAAACCATGGTTGCAAGGGACATAGCTCAGGCTTTATCCCTCTACACCATGGCACTGGCTTGAAAGTTCCTTCTGTTGAGCATTCTAGGCATCTCCTGCAGAGCCTTTGGCTCAGTGAGATTAATCCAGTTAACAAGAATGAAGTGAATAAACACAATAAATGAATACATAAATAATAAATCTCATATAACTCACACTGTATTACTCAAACTACCCACAACTGATAAATACATTTAGTCTTCACTCTTGCTTATCCCATTATTCCATCAGAAATGCAAGTGACAGTGCAGTTGTATTTTCTACGACTGGTCTGTCCTGTAGGAGCCAACTACCTACTGGCAGTTGAAGCCAACAAACCTTGGACAAGTTCCAAACTAAAATTAAGGGGAATCTACTCTTTGAATATAAATGTAAATGCTTCGGACCCACATTTAATGCTACACAAGGTTATTATATTGAAATATATATGCATTTGTGTATTTCAGTGAATCTGCTAGCAATGTGATGGAAACAAAATGAATCCATCTACTAGCACATTGATGGATTAACCAGGTTGAATCACCCTTGTTATGCTGAACAGTTTAGTTATTGTTTGTTTTATTAGATAGTTATTATTTGTTTTAATTTTTAGTGCATTCTTAAATCCACCTGCTTGATAAACTACTAAATAAATAAATCTGGGTGGGGGGAATGGAAGGATAGTGTAAACACTTAAAGGAAAGGCAACACAGGACTCCTGCACAGTGCTTCGTGTATCTGACAAGTTATAATAAAGAAATATAATCCTGTAAAATATACATTTATTTCAAATTTTTGCTACAGCTATTAAATGCTACTATCTTTTCCATTTTTGCTATGTACACTAACTGCGGTGGTGGTGCTGTGGTAGCGTTGTCGCCTCACAGTAAGACGTTGTCCTGTTCAATTCTCAGCTAGAGCGTCTTCTGTGTGGAGACATGCATGAATGGGTGTACCTTTGTTGAAGGTTGTGCGTCAGGGCTGGCAACTCGGCACGTAAAAATCTACTGCCAATCATTAGTGGACCGGAGATCCACTGTGGCGACCTCTAACCGGGAAAAGCCGAAAGACACAACAACAACAGGTTACCGCCACTGTTCCGCTTTTTTTTCTCCTTTGCAAATTATTTCACTTAGGCAGTACTTGCAAACAGTCAGTTTTGACCGAGTAAATCAAAGTTGTTTGTTTGTCTTTCGGCCTTTCCTGGTTAGGGGTCGCCACAGAGGAAGTCCGGTCCGCTAATGATTGGCAGTTGGGTTTTTTATGGTGTTGAGTTGCCAGCCCTGCGCCCAACCTTCAATGAAGGCACGCCCATTCAATGCATGTCTTTTGAATGCCCACTCGACCGCGGGGAGGACATGCAGACTCCACACAGAAGGCACCCCAACCCAAGCCGAGAATCGAACGGGAGGACCTCTTGCTGTGAGGCAACAACGCTACCGCTGCAATGTAATGTAAAATAAAATAATAGTTACTTTGGTTATACAGCTGATATAGTGTATTCCACATTATTCACTGATTTGTTCATCTCACTGTACTAATGATGGAGGAATTTTAAACATCTTAGAGAATGAGCACAGCTTACATCCTCCCTTGATTAAAAAATTAATGTTCTCCAGCGGGTTGTTAATGTAAAGGTAATGCCAATTAAAAAAATAAGTCTGCCACTTAACAGCAGCAGCATATAAAGCTGCTATGAAGCCTCTCGAAGCTCAGAGAGAAAAAAAAGCAACTGGACACTATTTTTAGACTTGCTAAATGTGACTTTGCTGTTTAGCGAGTGTAAAATTACAAAAAAAAAAAGTAAAGAAAAGAAAAAGTAATGCAAGTGTGTGTGTGTGTGTGTGTGTGTGTGTGTGTGTGTGTGTGTGTGTGTGTGTGTGTGTATATATACCATC
This sequence comes from Protopterus annectens, assembly GCF_019279795.1. Taxonomy (NCBI): domain Eukaryota; kingdom Metazoa; phylum Chordata; order Ceratodontiformes; family Protopteridae; genus Protopterus; species Protopterus annectens. Next base: position 235,227,447 of record NC_056728.1, on the reverse strand, counting down.
TTCTTTTGACTTTAACTAGTAATCCATCAGCACACATTAACTATACTTTAAGAAGTATGAAAATCTAACATCTGTCATTATTTAATGATTTTAATCCTCAGTCATCAAACAGGAACGCAAACAATCTACAAGAGATATAGCAGGACCATGCAGCAACATCAGGGACAGTTAATAGTTATGGCGTGGGGCTACAGTGGCTTGCATTCTAGGATTTTTTTTCATTCATTTGATCATAATATGACATCTGAGGTGCATTCAGTCAAGAAAGTGGCTGTAATTGCTAGGTGTGTGTGTGTGTGTGTGTGTGTGTGTGTGTGTGTGTGTGTGTGTGTGTGTGTGTGTGTGTGTGTGTGTGTGTGCGCGCGCAACCAAATGAGTGTGCGTGCTCTGCATGCATTTCTGTGTATATGTATGAGAGTCTGCCTGTGTAGGCATTTAATCCGCGACACCATGTGCAAAATGGGAAAAAGGTTGAAAGTTTGAAACGTTAGGCAGATAATCTGTTTTGCGTCAAAAAAGAAAATAAGTAAATAAAAAATATACGAAAAAGTATTTAGTAGCAAAAAAAAAAAAAATACAAAATTTAACAGCCTATTCTTTAAGCACAATAATACCCTCTTGGGTGGGCATTATCAGGGAAGTAATTTCCTTCCAGGGGTGGTAAGACTTCTCTTGTGGCACTGGGCCTCACAACACTCCTGAGCATGCACTAATTCCCTGATCGTGTCCACCCTGTTGGAAATTATTGTTTGCTTTATTCCTAGAAAACTCCTAAATTCAGAGTAGTCTGTTTTACTTGGCAGGTCCTGCAGTGTTTATCTGTAAACATCGGCAGGTAAAAAATATATATATTATAAATTAACATGTTATTAACATGCAACTGAAGCTGAGAGGACAATAAAAATTACTGTTGATTGAAAAGTAGGCTTATCACACAGGTATGGTATTGGAATTTACAACTTTGTTGCATTAAACATTGTTTACAAAATAACTTTTCCTAAACAAGAAACCAGTAATAAACATTCTATACTATACAACTATATTTCAACCAAGGTAATCTCTGTTCACTGGAGTCTTTCCAACAACAGTATTCACTGCCCTGCAGGTCACAAACTGAAAAAATAATCATGTGAATGTTGACTTCATTAAGTAATGAAATGTGGTTGTCACATGCATGCAGTAACAGAACATAAGATCAGTTGCCAAAAGCGATGGCCAAATATTCTTAGGCCAATAACATGTGCAAGTCAGATGGTTTGAATGTTGCAGATGAGGTTATTACTTATTGTTTAATCTCACACTGGAAATGTATGATTGTACCACAGTGCTGACATGGTGTGAAATGATGGGGCATTACCTTAACCATCAAGCAATTCTGACATAAGTACAAATCTTCTCCCAGTAATATACTGTAATAAGCTTTCTGGTTGAGTGGCCTGTTTGTCTTGGTTGTCTCTTCTGTGAATCTAAATCATTATAAGTCAGGCAGTCGCTAATGACCACACAGATTATTTAACTGGCAGTATACATGGTCAGATGAGTTGAATTACAGGTACATTTTCTTTTCTCCTGGCTTCATCTAACAGTTTATTCAGCTACTCATTTCTTTGCCTCAGGTTAGACTGACAGAGATGGCAATTCTTTATAAAAGCTCCCGAGGAGAGAATAGTTTCCTGTGAAATGAATGATTGCTGGAACACACACACAAATTTAGTTGGACTTCACAGCTGTTATTTCTGTTTCACTAAACTGCTTTTTGCCTCTTTCTGCAGATGTTGGTTCTGTTATAGAACACTATTTTCTGGTTCTACATGCACTGTGAAGATAGTTAGGGGGAGGGTCATGTGCCAGCAATGAGAATTGCAATGGAATATTACAAGCATCATAATTTACTGTTTTTCCCTCTACAGATAACAGTACATCATTATTATTGTCTTCACTATAAAACTGAGAAGCCATCCACTCCTAATATAACTAGAAAGGTGTGTTTGATTACATAATGCTTTTGTTTTTAATCTGTCAGCAGCATCAAATAGCCCACTGAGTGAAAACAGTTTGATTGGTATCTTTATGTGCTAATGTGTAATGCTGTCCTTCCAACACCTGTAACTCTCACTGCTGTATTTACTGTACCCCCACATTTACTGCATTGGATAACGGATTCAAAACTCAGTTGCATGCAAATCGCTGATAAAAAGTCTGTGTCATTCTCATTTTTGCCATATATTACAACAGGCACTCTTCTTTGTGCTACCACTTGCAAATCACACAACCTTCAGGGAGAGAGGGGGTGATGCACTCCTGTATTTCTGGTGCTTCACACTCAGTAGGAATCCTCTGCTGGCTAGTTCAGGTTTCAGTGTTCTCCTTCAGTTACCAGTGTTGATAATTGTAGTGCCTATTCTCTGATGTAGTTGTTAATACATTAGCCTTAAGTGAGAAGGTCTGATGTTCAGTTCTTGGTATTAACCTTTACTTTGTTAAATTAGGTTAATAAAGACCACTGCTACGCTTACTTCAGATATAACCAAGCCAGCTGTAGATTGTCTGTGACCACCTGACCTGACAGCTATTTAATTCATCTTGTTTGTTACCTCAGTATATGATCAGATTCTTTTCAGTCATGATCTGAACCACAAGGTCAAGGTAAGTGTAATAAATACCCAAACAAAACAAGAGCCTCCACAACTCGAAGCTTAAACTCAAATGAGATAACAAATGACTGTGTAAGAGGCAGAAAGACTTTATTAATATCCACCAAATTCACATTAAGTGCATTCATTTTAAAAAATGTGAGTCTGAGAAAATGTCTTCATATTAAAATGTGAGTTTGAGGAAGTCTCTTCTAAGACAAAATCACTTACTGGATATTTTAGATCCCACTCCATTATTTTTTAAATTTCATTTAGGTGTAATAAATATACAAAGAATTTAGAGGAGCCAATCAACCAGGTTGTTTTTTTAGAAAGAAAGCAGAGTGCTTAGAGAAACCCATACAGAGAACATGTTGTTGTTGTCTTTCAGCTTTTCCTGGTTAGGGGTCACCACAGCAGAACTCCGATCCGCTAATGATTAGCAGTAGATTTTCACGAACGCAGAGGTGCCAGCTTGACGTTCAACCTTCAATGAAGGCATGCCCATTAATGCATGTCTTTCGAATGCCCACCCAACCGCGGGGAGGACATGCAAACTCCACACAGTAAAATGCACATATTTAGTAACCAGAGATCAGGATTGAACCTGAAACCCTAGTGCTACAAGTCAGAAAACTAATGAGCCCCTATACCATGCTACAACAAAGGGCAAACCTTAAAAAAATGTTGGTATTCATTGCACACAAATGATTTTTGGAACCATTGACTATCACCAGTGAAACTGTCTACCTACCCAAAATAGAATCAAATGATGGCACTGCCATCTAAAGTCCATCCTCTGTAAGACTCATATCACTAAAGGAAATCAGAACGTACAATGGCATGATGACCAGAACTGAACAGCTATGGGAAGTGATCCTTTGATGTCTGGTGTCCCCATAAGAATTACAATTCTTACAGTAACAATGCTGAATACTTAGTACATTGGACAGCAGAAGAAAATAAAAAACATCTGATGGTGTACAATATACTGCATGCTACGAGGCGTAACCAATACCTTTCACCAGTGTTCACTATCATTAAAATGGTGTAGCCTCCACACAATACTTTCAGTGCAGGGCACAGCTGATTTCCCTCAAAGTCAGTTTGCAGTAATTCAGATTATGGTTCGCTGAGCTTGTGTCATTTAGCCCCATCCCTTGCAATTTCATATTTCCTATCCCTTCCAGAATGCTCCGGTTCTTTCTTGCCTAAGTGAAAAGCTGGACAATAAACCCTTGCAGCACAGAACCCAAAGAAAGGCTGTAGAAGGTGGAAGAAAGGAAAGGAAATATCTTGTAGCCAGAGCTTCTAGCAGTTACAGTGTTATGAGGATCCTTAACTTTTGTATTTGATATCAAAGAGCTCTGACCATAGAATTTGTAGGAAAGAGTCCCCAGATATCTCTACTTTGGTCATGGCCCTAAGAGAACATGTCATGGAATACTGTGGCAATAAAGAATTTAGAGGTCATGTCCAAATTATTTTGTAGAAATATGAATGGAGGACCATGTTGCTGCCACAGAGACCTCACCTAGAGAAACATTGTCAAAAAGGCTATGGAAGTTGAAACTGCCCTCCTGAAATGACTTTAGACTAGATCTTTAACAGCTTGTTTCATATTTCTTGTAGTAAAAAAAAAATGAAAGTCACTTGTGGAGAGGTAATTCTTTCTTTGCATGCCTGTTGCAAAAGACAAACAACTGGTATCCTTTCTGACAAGTTTGGTTCATACCTCTCAACTGTTAAGATTTTCACTGAATGTCCACATGTTTGCCTCAAATATTTGGTCGGTTCCTCATAAAATCTGTGGTTTTCCGGCATATTACTAAGGTGTTAAGTCACTAAATAATGACTTACATGTGAGTTTCAGATTTCATGTCCTTCAGAAAATGCATGCCAATACAAAACCTATTATTCTAGCAAGTTTTATGTTTGTAAAAACAATATTTAAAATCTGTTCCTATTTTTGGGCCTTTGTTCCCCAATTATTTTAGACTTTGTCCAGATTTCTTAGGTTCATAGGTGAGTACTAGGCTAATTACTTTTTTACTTTTTTAAGCCTAGCTATGCATCCCAAATCTTTGTCAAGTTCTGGTAACCTTAATAAGTTTAAGCAGGGGGTTGGGAGATGAAATATTTACAAACCGGGGCCTGGGAGGTGAAACATTTACCAGCTGCCTGTGTCCATTAGAGACACAGGAGCCAAACCAGGGATACATTTCCTGTTCCCCATCCAATTGTCCAAGTTGCACTTGAATTTGGTTAGGGAGGAACTCTGCTTCACATGAATGGGGAGCCTGTTCTAGAGAATGGTAGTCTTTGGTATACATACCTGTCTACCCAGAAGGTCCTATTTATATCACAGGCAAGGTTGATGTCTTTAGAATAGGTAACTCCGGTGCTGTTTGATTTGCGGATATGCAGGAGGTCCAGCAGGGTGGGGTCTTAGAATGCCTTGTATGCCAGACATAGATCTCTCCTTAACAACCTGTAGAAGACAGAATACAGTGATACGGCTTTGAGTAGGTTTGCATAGGACATGTTACTTATGCCCGGTATTCTTTTAGTGAAGAACGTCCGTGGACATTACAGTTAGTAGATGTGCCTGGTTAGGTACATACTAAAGGAGGTATTGTACTCAATGACAGGTTTGATGAATGCTGAATACAGTGGAATAATGACCTCCTTGGATCTAGATATAAGTTTGGTTGATTCTCAGGGGTATGTTGGCAATATGATAGTTATCAGAGGTGGATGACTTCCTGAAGGTACTATTATGCATTTCTTGGCATTTAGTTTTATCCATGCCTGTGTCAGCTGTTTCTGGAGAACATTAGTGTCGGGAGATTCTGTGACTGCTTCTAATTTGTAATTGTCTGCACATTGGATCAGACAGAGGCCCTTGAGCCTTGACTTCAGAGAAGTAAATGCCAAAAAGGAGCTGTTCCAGGACTGATCTCTGAGGGACTCCACTTGTCAGTTGCCTCTTTGTAGAGGTCTACTCCCCATTTCTAACTTCCTGGGTCCTGTCTGTGAGCCAGCTGTCTTCTTGCATTAAGAGGTTGAGAGGCATAGTTTGGTCCTCTCCACAAAGTACTTTGATTGTTTATGAACATCAGTAATATGAAGAAGCTGTTCTTTTCAGTTGGTGTATTAAGATTTAAAAAAACACAGGTAGAGGAACACAGTGGTTGAGTGTCTGTCTTCAGCATGATTTCAGGACATGTTGAGTGCCTATCTTTAGTGTGAAGTCAGGGTTAGTATGAAGTGTGTATGAAAGACCAAATACAGAGATGAAACAAACAAGTTTTTAGCTCCAAAATTATTAAAAAAAACAACAGGGAAACTTACATTTATATAAAAGAAATCAAACATTAAGTTCAAATTTATAAACAATATGCATCACATATATTGCTCTACAGAATATAATCGAACCATTACATAAATTGCTCTTTTCCTGCCTTCTCTTAAACTTCACTCATCCTCCAAGACATTTTTCTGCACGTATTGTTCCCACAGTTTCTATTTTTTCTATTTAATGTACTCCTACCCTTTTCTAAAGATCCCACTTCCTGTTCTATTATCTCTGTTACAACATTCACTACTTCAGAAATGTTTGGTTTAGACTTTGATTTCCATTTTCTAGTAACTGTTTTTTGGCAGCTGACAGAATTAAACTTAACAAGGCCTTACAATGTCTAGGCAGTTCAGATCCTGTTTTCAGCTCAATAAAATAATTTCCTTAGTTACAATAATTTGTTCTCCCAATATTTCTACAGAGTACTATGTAGGAATTTTTAAAGTCTGCCAACTCATTACATTCTGAAATTATATGCTCCAAGGTACTTCTTTCATCCCTATTATGCCTCCAACTTTTACTATCTACCTGAGAAAAAAATCTGTAGAGTCTGCTTGGGTTATAAAAGTACCCATGCAAACACTTCCAGGCAAAAATCCTAAATGTTCTAGACTTTGTTGCATATTTGGGAGCCGTACATATGTCCTCCATTGTTTCTTTGTGAATTTCTTATCTAATCTCCAGCCTTTTCTCATCTCATCTGATTGATTCCTATATTTATAGTGCAATATTTCATATTACCTACTACTTATCCTTTTTTTTTTTTTACCAGCAGAGTCTATTCTAGATTCAGCTAAAAACTCATCCAGTGCAGGTCTTTCAACTAGGATTCCCTATTCCCTTCTGTGTGCCTATACTCTGATATTGATCTGTGGTAGGGAAGGCAATCTGTAGCCTGCACTTCAAATGTCTTCTTGGCTTCTTCCCATTCTATTATCTTTTCCTCTCTAGTTACTTGTTCCCAGTACCTTGGGACTTTTGAATAGGAAGATGCCAAGAATTCATTTGGATTGCAGGTTAAAGATTGCCTTCCCTATCAAGGATTGATATCAGAGTATAGGCAAAGAGAAAGAAATAGGGGTGTTCTAAATGAAAGACCAGCACTGTTAGAGTTTTTACTAGAATCTCGAACAGACGCTGCCATTAAAAAAGGAATAATTAGTAGAGCATATGAAATATTGCATAACTATAAGAATCAATAAGGGGAGGTTAGAAAGGATTGGGAAGAGACACTGAATAAGCAATTCGCAAAGAAACAATGGGAGGATATATGTATATCTCCAAAATATGCAACAAAATCTAGAAGATTTAGGAATTTTGCTTGGAAATGTTTAAATAGTTGTTTTATACCCCAAGTAGGCACCAGAGAATTTTTCCTCAGGTAGACAGCAGATGTTGGGGAAGAAAGACGTAATTGGGAACAAATTTTTATAGAGTGTGGTGAGTTGGCAGACTTTAAGTATTCCCTGCAGGATGCACTGTTGGAGATGCTGGGTGGGCAAATTGCTGAAATGAGGGAGATGATTTTTCTGAGCTATGATACAAAAAATCAGAATTTCCTAGACATGAATATAGTAACAGAGAAAAAAACAACCAGAACTGAGATCTTTAGAAAAGGGTAAGAGCAAACTACATAGGAAAATGGGAATTGTGGGGTAAATACATACAGGGGAGGAATAGGTTTAAAAAAAGCTATGTAATGTTTGACTGAAAATGATTGGGTAGATTATAAGTGTTGTATAATGTTTGCAGCTGGGCATGTGTTAGAATGGTATGTGATGTAAAATGCTTGCAACTAGTATTGTGTCAGTGTTGTTTGTTTTCATTTATATAAATGTGTGGTTGCTTATATTGTAAATTATGGTTTGATAAAGATGTTTTTTGCTTTTTAAAAAAGGTCAGAAACTGAATAATTTATGTAATGTTGCTTAGGTTATATGATAAATAGCAATATATGAGAAGTATAATGTTTGTAAACGTGAACTCAATACAGTTTGATTACTTTTATATAAATGTAAATTTGCCTATGCCACAAGTGATAATTCAATAAAGGTGTTTAATAAAAAATACCTTGGGACTTTTGACAGCTTCCACCAGTAAACTGCAGTCCCTTCTTGCCTGTTCTCTGTACTCCTAATTGCAGTCATTCCTAACAACAGAATACCCTTTCTCCATTCCCCAGTTAGTTTAACTCTTAATATACTTTCTGCTAGTTTATGAATATAATATTCTGTATGACTGTTGTTATTCTCCTTAAGGATATGCATTCAGAATTCCACTATTTCCTTATTTCTTGAATCCCCGACCCCTTTATCATCATCCTTTTCCACTCTGAATTGTAGCTTTCTGCTTTTGTTAACTAAAATAAGCTTAAATGTGTATCTCTAAAATATCCCTTCAAATCAAATAATCCTAAACCTCCTTGTTCTGTTCCCAGGATCATCTTAACCCACTCAACTCTTGCCCTCATCCCCTCCAGGATAAAATCCTTCAACTCTTTATTAATTACTATCCATAGCTTCTCCTCTAGTTGATAAAATATGCCTAACCTGGGTATAAAACTAAAGGGACTAAAATCATTTTTACTGCTTGTATCTTGATATACATATCCATAGGCAAGAGCTTCCAGTTTCTGAGTTTTTATATTATCTTTTGTTTAGTCTCTTCCCACATATCCTTAGCTACCATACCATTGCCCTTTTAACCTCACACTCCTAAATATTTCATTTCATTGTCTCCATAAATATGGATATTGCTGATCCAGTTTACATGTAAGTACATAGTTTACAGTTATAGCCTTTGTTTTATCTTCATTAATTTTATATCCTTATAAAAATGGAACTGTCTCAGCATGTTCTACAAAACTGAGATATTTTCTGGTTTTATTAGGTACAAAATAATATCATCTGCAAATAAGGCCAACTTTTCTTGAATACCATACCAATTATATTCTTGAATTTCTGAGTCCCTTATTTTCTTTGCTGATGGTTCTAAATATAATCCAAATACCAAATGGGAAGAGGACACCCTTGCCTGGTTCCTCTGTTCAGGCACAATTTATCAAAGAAGAACTCTCCCACTTTGTTTTTTTGCCTCTGATCCCTCATATATCCTCCCAATTAATCTTATTATTGTATCAGAAAATGCAAATGCTTTCATTGACTGACTCATAAAATCCCAGCTTTCTCTGTTGACTGTTTTCTTGACATCAAGACCCACCGACAGCAGCATTTTCTTACGTTCTGCTTCCCTCCGGATCATCATTGTTTGATTAATGTTGTCAAATGTTTGCCTCCCCTCCACAAACCACACTGATTCATATCTATCAGTTTTGGCAGCACCTTTGCCATTCTTTTAGCCATGATAGACATAAACTCTTTATAATCTTGGAGTCATGGTTTAAAATGGAAATGGCCCTATATGAAGCTGGATCTGATAGGTCTTTACTGTCTTTAGTGATTACAGCCAAAACAGATTTTTTCCAGAATGTTGGTGCTTCCTTTTCAAATACCGTTAAACAAAACCTTCCAGATCTTTATCACTTTCATCTCTACTAGCTTCCAAACTTCCACTAGAATATCATCTATTCCTGAAAACTTTCTAGCAGATTGATTATACATCACCATTTTTATCTCACCCTCTCCTATCTTATCTGTTAATTGTTGAGCCTCATCTACCATTAACCATGGCATATTTAAGACTTCCATAAATATTTCCATTTATGCTTTTCCTTGATTTCATCACTTCTCTGCTTTTTACAAATTTCCATAAAATGTTCTGAAATATCTCTAATACCTCTACAGGATCTCTGGTTATTTTTCTTTTTATAGGCTCCCTAAGTTTGGCAATGACCCTTTCTACTTTATTTTTCCTAATTTGATGTGCCAACATTTTTGTGCTCTGGCGGTGTTATAAAAAAACAGCAATCTTTCTAAACTCATGCATATTATTCAAATACTCCATTATTTTCTCTTTAGTATTCTACATTGTGCCTATTCTTGTTCTGTAAGATTCCCCTTATTTTGCAATATTTTAACCTTTGTCAGCCCTTTTAAATAATTCTTACTTTTTAACTATATATCTTTTTATTTCATTTCTGTCCTAGTTGTAAACTCCACTTTCATTTTATCCCACTCACTAGCTTTAACTTCTGAAGAACTTTTTATCTTTCTTGATAATTCCCAAATAACATCCACTACCCATTCCTTAAATTGCTCCCTTTTTAACAGTAGGTGGGGAAGCACCACTGTCTCATCGTTACTTCATTAACCTATATTTTTATGTTAGTAATTATTGGCACATGATCTGAAATATTTATTGGATGTGTGCCAAAGTTCTAATTTAAATGCACATGTTCCTGTGAAATGTAATTTCTGTCTAGTCTAGCCCATTTGTTGTGCCTTGGGGAATAATATGTAAATTCTCTCTCTGAGTTCCTACTACTGAAATCATGTCTTGCATACAAAATATTTTCATAAATATCTTCAGAAATCTCCCCTCTTTTGTTAGATTTTCCCTTCTAGGCCCCCTAGAAACATCCTTGTTGTTGCAAATGAAATTCAAGTCCCCACCTATAAATAATATTCCCTGCTGAATGCTGATTATTTCTCCTAAAAATTTCTAAGCTCCATTATAGCAGTTTTAGGTTGAATATAAATACATGTTAGTATAATCCTCATCCCTTGCCAGTAGCCCCTTACTACCACAAATCTGTCATTATTATCTTTTTTGATCTTTTATTACTATTGGAGCTCCTCTGGCAATTAATGTAAGCACTCTTTTTTTCCTTTGACCCAGATATTCTGCTGAATATCCATTCTGAAATCCCTTCTTTGTCAAATTCACATGCTTAGTTCTTTTCAAATGTGTCTCCTGTGGCATTCCTTAGTATAATTAAACATTCTTTCCTTTTGTCTATACCTGTTAGACCATTCACATTCCAAGATAATATGGAAAGTGTTGCCATTATAATAAGAAGTCATTATTCCCACCTATTGTATTTGACACCTTTTTTAAAATGTCTGCTTCAGGTTTTGTGATACATGCACCAACTATTGTTTGGCAAGTTGATCATTTATACATTTTTTCTTATCAACAGCATTGGAAATTATTTCACATTTTACAAATTTTTTTGCCAAACAAATAAATAAACACCCCCCAGAACACCCTCAGAACCTGTTAACTTAATGCAAACACACAAAACTATGTACATCTTCAAATAATGATGTTTAACTCTCCCAATAGGAACAATTGTCCCAAAAATGTTATTGCCTGTGATTCTACTTAAACAAATTGTGTCTGTTCTTTTATCTTTATTCCCTTCCCAGATGTGAAAAACAACTTACACGCTTTCATAAAAATGATTTTAGCCTTGAAGAAACAGTGTCTTGGATTTTTTATTGCCCTATAATCAACTTGTGTACAGGGAAACGGAAGAGGAAAAAAATGTAATCCTCAGTTGAAGACTTCTAAAGACAAGCTGAAACATTTATTGCTAAAGGAAAATGTTGTATTATATTCAGTATTCTTTTCTTTACTAGTTTCTACTTAAAATTTATTATATTAAGCCAAGGGTCTTAATTAAGACATTAACCTATGCAAAAATAAGACAAAACATCTCCTCTTTACATATATTATAACCTGTGAACTTTTGCACCCCATCCCTATCTCAACAATCCAAGATTGCAGCTTATTAACTTAAATATGCTTTTCTCTAGCCTTTTTTTTTCTTTTTGCATTGTAATGCCTAGATTTCTTAATACTAAAATAGAAGAAAAAAGGCATTTGTTTACTGTAGTATCATCACATATGAGAACAACTAAAAATGCTTTACTAAAAAACATGCAATTTAGTTTATGAAAATTTTCATAGAAATACTGTTAAAACAGAAATTAGTTTGCTTACAGTTACCCTATTCCTTCCTATACACCTCCTCTTAGTGTCCTTCCAAACATTAAATACATGAAGTGAGGCAAATGCCTTTCAGTTCCTCACAATTTTAACAAAGTCAACAAAAGTTCATTTTTTCTTATACAGTGGTATTTCACAAATGTGAATGATGCTTTGCAGTCTCACACTTATTCACTAATTTCTGTGTTGCCGGTCTTCTTCCTGTTCAACTCCATTTACCAGCTTAAGACTGTGGTTCAGTTCCAAGGTTCTCCCAGTTCTTCTAGTAGACTCCTGTTCTTTTCTCTGTCACTCAAGCATTTTCCTTTGGAACAATGGAAAAGTTTTCCATGGCAAAGTCTCTCTGGGTGCTTTATTATCAGAAGAATGAGAAGCAGGGTCCACTTTTGCTTGATGGCTAACTTTTTGGACATTTTGCATTTTCTACTTAGCCTGTTCTCCCTGAAAAATGACTTTGATCCTCCAGGAAAAAAATATTCAGAAGACAGCTGGATACATCATTTTGAATCTAACACCTGCCTCTCAAGCATTCTCTGATTGTTGGAATAAAGTTGTTTCTCTTCTGCCTGGTGTGCAGTGAATTATCATTTTCCACAAACACTCTACTCTCTCCAACTTTTAAGCCTTTGCCATTTCCCTCAGTTTTGTCAGGATCAACTCTTTCTGCTGGTAGGTTTCCATCTTTACTTATACAGGTCTTGGCTGCTTTCTTATGGCCAGATTTGGAGCATAGAAATGGTGTACCTTTTCAATTAACAGCTCCTGCTGGAATACCTGTCCAGTTCCTTATTTGTGCCTTCACAACATTAATACAATCTGTTCCTTCTAGTTTCTCTGTTACAGTAGAAAATCTCAGATTTTTCTTAGATGCTCTGTACACTAATTCTTCCATTATTTGAAACATATCTTCCTGAAAAGTCTCATACTCAGTCAGCTTTTTCTTCATTTCAACATCTGATTTTTGCAGTTTTATCGGCTCATCTGAATATCTGTTTAAAGCTTCTTCCATTTTCCAGCCTTTTGTTATTGGAGTTGATATACTCCTTCAGTGTTTTGTTTATTTTAATCAGCTCTGAGCACATCCAACTTATTTTTTCTCCAGATTACAGGAAGCCATGTCTTTCACCAAAGCTGGAGACTGAACTTCTTTTTTCTGAAAAGATGCAAGATTGACTTTCAAGATGGCTGCACATTGAGTAGCAGCATAATTTCAGATCTCCAAGTATGAAAACAGAAACTCAGAAGAGAAAGATCCAGTAAAATCATATTTTGGGTAAATTTCACTAACTGGCTAGTACGTGCACTGCCTGGATGCCAGCAAAAAATATAAAATAAAAAAAAATCAAAGAACCTGAAGGAAAATCAATCACAAAAGGTGAGGGAAAAAAAACACTGACTGGTAAGAATCCTGCAGCTGTTCAGCAAAAAGCAGTGCAAGCTTTTATGCAAGAATTAAATATTCCAAGGTTAGAGGTAGATGAGGGTCAATTGTCAGCAGGATAGGTGGAGATGAAATAAAAAAGGTGATGTATAACCAATCCACATTAACATCCTCAGGTGTCACACAACTCATTCCAGCTCCTACACGGATAGATAAAAACTCCAACTGTCAATCTATACTGGATTGACACTAGCCAATAAACCTCAGAATTATCAGATTAGTGGCTGCTTACCCAACAGCCTTTTTGACCATATGGCAACCTTATCTATTGACAAAAATATCAATACTGTCAATCTTACCACCTTCTGCCAAATCCGCATGAAAAAAAAACGTTAACCCAAGACCTAATCAATACCCTAAAAAAATGTAGCTGGTCTCTGCTAAAAAACCTACCCCTTGATGCTGCAGTAGATTATTTCAACAGTACATTTCTTGAAATTCTAAACAAATTGACCCCCCCAGATCAATTTGTATTAAGGCCACATACACATCATGGCTAACTAACGACACCAGAGTGCTTCTTAGGAAAAGAGACAAAGCTTGGCAAAAATGGCTCACCTGTAAAACCCAAATCAACAGCACTACATTCTAGCAAATAAGAAACAAGGCTAAACACCAATTAATTTAGATAAAAAGAACTACTATAACCTGCAACATAACCCCCCCCCCAAATTTTGGAATATCATAAATGTCATTCTCCATCCAGGACATTCCACTGCCCCTTCCCCCAACTTGCCACACTCTCCTACCACCATTGCAGAAAATTTCAATAAATACTTCACTGAAAGTGTACTATCTCTAATTAAAAGTAATTCCACAGAACCATGGCTAGCCTCCAAACCTATCAATATTAACTACAACTCCTTTTCCTTTCAGCCTGTTTCCACAGCTACCATTAAGAAGCTACTCAAAAAAACTCAAACTCTCTTCAATAGCAGCTGACAAGTTACCTACCAAATGTTTAAAACTAGCAGCAGAAGCCATATCTTATCCAGTGTCAATCCTTAACAGGTCCATAGCAGAACATGTGCCAACAATATGGAAAATCACACACATTATCCCATTACACAAAAGTGGAAATTCCACAGAGCTGACCAACTACAGACTGATCGCCATTCTTTCTCCACTATCTAAACTCCTTGAAAGATGTATCCACTCCCAACTTACCTTCAACAACATGCTAGCAACATGTCAACATGGTTTTAGGCCCCATCATAGTACAACAACTGCACTCTTCAGTTTTACCAATACCATCAACCAACTGAGAAACAGTGTTAAAATAGTCCCTGCAGTCTTTCTAGACATGTCCAAGGCCTTTGATACTGTCTCCCACCCCAAACTATTAAATACACTCTCCAAACTGAACCTCAGCCCCTCTGAACTTCAGTGGTTCGAAAGCTATCTGTGGGACTGCCAGCAATCTGTAAAATAGCTTAATGTCCTATCCTCCCTTCCCATCACACTAGGAGTACCTCAAGGCTCAATTACTGGGCTGCTACTCTTCACTATTTTTACAAACGACCTTCATAGTCCTATCCCACTGGGTTCAACTATCCAATATACAGATGACACAACACTTATATGTGTCACTAATAACCTGCAACACCTCCATGATATAACCCAAAAATCATTCTCCGATATCGAGCTATGGCTCTCTATCAGCTCATACTCAACCCCAATAAAACAAAACTCATGATCTTCCAACCCACAGGATCCTCTCCCCCCAGCACCTTCTACATCACAACTAGGAATAATACTAAAATTAATGCCGATTCACAAACAAAACTACTAGGAGTAATAATAGATAACCTAAGATTTAACCTACATATAGCACAAACAATTAAGAAAGTTCACAAAAAATTTGTACTCGTTGAAGTTTGTGCATCAGGGCTGGTAACTCAGCACATAAAAATCAACTACCAATCATTAGCGGAACAGAGTTCCGCTGTGGCGACCCCTAACTGGGAAAAGCCGAAAGACACAACAACAACAACAGAAGTAAAAAGTATCTAGCTAGCACCTCTAGGATTGCCATTGCTAGAATCCATCTTCTATCAACACTTCTGTATGCTTCCCCAATTTTCACCAACCTTAAAAAGGCAAATTTAATTAAACTTGAAACATGATATAATAAAATAGCTAAATTTGCAACTGACTGCCCACATCATACCCACCACTGTCACTCCTTAAAAAAAACTCTCTTGGTTAGAACTCCCACAACTTCTATCCTATAACAGTTAACCTTGGCACACAAAGTAGTATATCAACCTGAAAAAAACCCTGCCTCCTAAATATTCTTCAGCCCCATACCACAAATCGAAGTATTCGGTCAACAAATAAATCTCTACTACAAGTGTCCAAATCCACTAATACAGCAGGGGACTCCCTAGTTTCTCATCATGTAGAAACAAGGTGGAATTCACTACTTCACAGCGTCAGAACCAACGCAAATACCAACCAATTCAAAAAGTTTCTTAACAGTTATCTTAATGACACCTGTCTTTGCTCCTGCACTACTATAGGCTAACTAGCTTTATAGTTTGTTGTCATAATCTTTCTTCCCTGACCACCTCATAATCTATGCTCTCTCTCTCTCTGTCATGTCTAGATAACCTCTAACCTCATTTATTTCTATCCAATTTCCTCCCTACAAACCCTTCCTCAGCTTAGTTTGAGAAACTATAGTGTTTACACTACAATAAGGAATTATATCAGATGATTGTGTAGCACAAATGTCAGCTATAATAGCATAGAATGTAATTTCTGGTGTACTGTATGTCTTGTATATTTTTTGTATAATTTCTTGTATAAGTTTTGTATAATCTCTATATGTGGAGCTTTTCTCCCAGCCTGCACTGAAAATGGGTCTTATCCCATTCGGACTTTCCCAGTAAACAAATGTAAAATAAAATTTGGAAACTAGGAGGTGAAAAAAAAACTGATTAAGATCTGGAAGGTTTTGTTTAACAGTATTTTAAGAGGAGGAGAATTACCAACATCCTGGAAGAAAGCAGTGGTAGCTGTAATACCTAAAGATGGTAAAGATCCATCAGACCGAGCTTCATACAGGTCCATTTAGATCCTTAACCATAGTTAGAAAGTATTTATGTCTATAATGGGTAAAAGAATGGCAAAGGTGATGCCAAAATTGATATATAGATCAATGTGGTTTTGCTGAGACATAGACAACATTAACAGAACACTGATGAGGGAAGCAAAATGTAAGAAATGACCCTGTTGTTGGTGGGTCTTAATGCAGAGAAAGCATTTGACAAAGTAAGCTGAGAGTTTATGAACAGGGCAATGCAAGCATTTGATTTCCCTGATAAAATTATAGGTTGATTAGGGGGATATATGAGGTATCAGAGGCAAAAATTAAAGTGGGTGGGTTCCTCTCTGATAATTTCTGTTTGATCAGAGGATCCAGGCAGGGGTGTCATCTTTCCCTTTTGTTACTTACATTATATTTAGAACCATTGGCAAAGAAAATAAGGGACTCAGAAATTCAAAGATATAATTGGTATGGTAGTCAACAAAAGCTGGCTCTATTTGCAGATGATATTATTTTATACCTGATAAAAACAGAAAAGAACACTTCAGTTGTGGAACATTTTAAGACAGTTTTGCGTGTTTTTGGGATACACAATTAATGACGCTAAAATAAAGGCAATAGCTGTAAATTATGGACCCACACATGAATTGGTTCAGCAATATCCCTGTTTATGGAAACATGATAAACTAAAGTACTTAGCAGTATGAATTAAAAAGGATTCTGGTGTAGCAGCTAAGGATATGTGGGAAGGGACTAAACAAAAGATGATACAAAACTGAGAAACTAGAAGCTCAGTTTTATTGATATGGGTAGCAAGATACACGCAGTTAAAATGTTTTTAGTCCCTTTAGTTTTATACACAGGTCAGACATATGTTTATCAACCAGAGAAGTTGTGCAATTAATAAAGATCTGAAGGATTTTATCTGGGAGGGGAAGATGGCAAGAGTCAAGTGGGATAAGTTGATTCTTCCAACAGAATAAGGCGGTTTGGGATTACCCAATTTGAAGGGTTATTTCAAAGCAACACAGTTAAGGCTACTGTACATAGCACAACCAGAAACCTATAATTCAAAGTGGAAAGAGATGATGATGAAAACGGGGGAAGCTCAAGAAACAAGGATAGACTGGGATTTTGGATGCAGATCCTTAAGGAGAATAACAATAACCATACAGAATATTATATTCACAAAGTAGCAGAAAGTATACTTAGAAATAAGCTAACACAGAAATGGAGGAAGGAAAATCTGCCAATAGTGATGACTGCAATTAGGGATACAGACAATAGGAAAGAAGGGGTTGGGATTTATTGGAGAAAACTGGCAAACGAACCAAGGTATTGGGAGCAAATAATTACAGCTGGAAAAATAATAGACTGGGAAGAGGCCAAGAATTTATTTGGGCTGTAGGCTAGAGATTGCCTTCCCTATCAAGGATTGATATCATAGTATAGGCAAAGAGAAAGAAGTAGGACATTCCTAAGTGAAAAAACAGCACTAGTACAGTTTTTAGTAGATTCTAGAACAGAAGCTGCTGTTAAAAAGGAATAATTAGTACAGCATGAGAGTCAATCAGAGGAGGTTAAAAATTATTAGGAAGGAATACTGGATAAACAATGGGGAGGATATGTGTATGTCTCCCAAATATGCAACATAGTCTAGAAGATTTAGGATCTTTGGAAGTGTTTACATAGGTATTTTTATACCCCAAGTAGATTACAAAGAATTTTTCCTCAGGTAGATAACAAATGTTGAAGGTGTGATGGGGAAGAAAGAGGTAATTGGAAACATATTTTCTTCGAGTATAACGAGTTGGAAGATTGTAAAAATTCCATGCAGACTACTTTATCAGAAATACTGGGTGAGCAAATTGATGTGACTATGGAAATTATTTTTTGAACTAAGATACAGAATTGGAATTGCCTAGACATAGTAAGGCCTTGCTGATTCTAATTATGGGAGCTGCCAAAAAAAGCAATTATTAGGAAATAGAAATCAAGTCTAAATCAGCCGTGCTAGAAGTAGTGAATATAGTATCAGATATAAAACAACTGGAAATGGGAAAAATGGAAAGTGTGGGAACAATACATGCACATGAGAAATGAGGTTTAAAAGAAAGCAGGATTTGAATGAGCTATGTAATGTTTGACTGACAGTGATTGGATAGATTAAAAGTGATGCATAATGTTTGTAACTAAAATTATGTCAATGTCATTTGTTTTCATGTATATAAATGTTTGATTTCCTATGGCATAAGTGATAATTTAATAAATATGTTTCTTGTTTAATAAAAAAAACAGTTGCAGGATTCTTCAAAGTCAGTTTTTCTTTTCACCTTTTCTAGTTGATTTTCTTTCCGGCTCTCTTAGTTTCTTCTTTGCTGACATTCAGACAGTGTATTTACTAACCAGTGACTGAATTTACTAAAAGTGTTAGAACTCCTGGGCCTTGTCTACCAGTTTCTTTTTCACATTAGAAGAGTTGAGGTTAAGCTGTTAATTAGGGTTTAGCCATCTTGGAAAGTCCAGCTCCAAAAATATTCTGACTGAAGTCAATACCATCAAGAAAAACGATGTTCAGAAGAAACATTTATGCTTTGAGGATGAGGCAGACATAAAAGGTAAATTGTGAATTTTTTTCAGGCAGAAAGTTAATCCTCATGAGAAAAATTGGATCTCCAAAAGGCCTTAAAATAAATGTTGCCCTCATAATAACCTTACAAACTTTAAAAGTTATTAGTGGAGTACAATTCTGACCAATATGGAACTTAGAAATAGTAACCAATGCGCATCAATAGAGGGGTTGGTAAGAACTAAATCAAAGATTTCTGAGTACTGCAAAATCAGTGAACAAGGGGAGGTAAATAAATCTACATTTCTACAGAAAATTATTTATATTTATTTCCCCACACATTTTCTGGTTTGAAGGTTTCAGAGAATCCTTCAAATGATAACAACTCTGGCTGAGTTGTGTACTTAGAAGATCCAGCTGCTATTGGAATATAATTAGACAGTTTGTCAGTTTCAGTGAATGGGGACTGGGCTGTAGCTTGCCCATGTAAAGCACCAGCATCCATTTCTGGTATAATAGTTGAGGAGGGGAAATCCAAAGTTTACCTTCTTTATGCTCAAGTGAAATAGATTGTGCTCCTGTGTTACTGGGAATGCCATCTGAACAGACAAAAACAGGACTATCAGGATCATCCTGGACTTCAAGTGTCCTGGTTTCACTAGAAATATTGACATTTGGGAGAAATCAGAAAAAAGTAGAGTCATTTTCAGCCAAAGAAATTCCAGACCCTCCCTCAGGCTGCCTCATAGAGGACATATGAAGGAGAAGTAATTGTGGCAATTGACACACCACAAATACACACAAATTCCACACTGGGTGACACCACGACTTATGGACAATCGGAATACCCACAGAGATACCTTACTAAAAGGATACAAGTCCTAAACTATAGATCTTGCATTGACCACCTCGAGGATTCATCACTATACTCAGTATTCTACAGCATGCTTAGAGGTGACGTGTCTGGCATACAAGGCATCCTCTAACCTAATACTGGTAGACCTACTGAACATCAGCAAGTCAAATGGCATCAGAAATACTCAGTCCAGGTCTCTAAACTGAATGTTGTGGAGAGATGGATATACATCACAGAGGCTACCTCTGTCCCAGAACAGAGTTTCCATTCAAGTAAAACAAAGCTCATCCCTGTCCATATTCAAATGCAACTTGGATCTAAGGATGGGTAATAGAAAATGTACTTCAGGACTGCACCTCATGCCACTAATGGATAGAGGCAGTTGCTAAATGCTGCATCCCTTACATGGGTCTCCTGAAATTATCTATGGTATGATTACAGTTATTCTCACTAGGGCTAATATACAATTATCAGGCATGGGATAGGTAAGACCAATCGGGAAATGTTAATTCAAGCACCAAAGGGAGCTGGCTAAAATTAAAATGTCCTCCAAGTGAACCTATGTTGTGGTAGTAAATAGTTTTTAAAAATTGCCCTTTTTAGATCACTAAGTGCCCCAAACCCCTACCCAGTCTTCAACAGCTTCAGGCGCCTATGATCCCATGCTATTACTTTCTCTCTGTAGATGATTGCTCACAATAACTTGGTTCCTTTGCCAGTTTTCAACAGTAAAGTTCATCCCCCCTTTTGTCTGTTTTCTCTATCCCTACTTGCAGTCATCCCTATTGGGACAATCTACTTTATTGTTATGTTGGCTTAGTTCTTAGAATACATTCTGCTACTTTCTGAATATGGTATTTTGTATGGTTGTTATTATTCTCCTTAAGGATCTGCATCCAAAATCCCACTCTCTCTCTTTATTTGCTGAACTTCACCCTTGCTTCATCATCATCCCTTTCCATTTTGAATTATAATCTTCTGCTATGAGCCTTAACTATGTAGCTGCTCTAAAGTATCCCTTCAAATCAGGTAATCCTAAACCACCTTGTTCTATTGGAAGGATCAGCATATCCCATTTAACTCTTGCCCTCATTTCCTCCCAGATAAGTTCCTTCAACTCTTCATTAATTGCTATCCACAACTTCTCCTCAGGCTGCTAAAAGTATGCCTGGCCCATTTAGAAAATGAAAGGGACTAAAAACATTTTCACTGCTTGTATCTTACTATCCATATCCATAAACAAGAACTTCCAGTTTCCCTATTGTTGTTTAGTCTTATCCCACATATTCATAGCTGTTATAATCCTAAATACGTCATCTTATCATGTCCACATAAATATGGGTATTGATGAACCAATCTGTGTGTGGGTACATAATTTACAGCTGCAGCTTTATTCTATCTTCATCAGTTTTATATCCAGAAAAAACTTGAAACTGTTTCAAAATGTTCCACAACACTGAGATGTCCCTTTTTGGATTTATCAGGTAGAAAATAATATCATCTGCAAATAAAGCCACTTGTCTTAAATAACATACCAATTATATACTTGCATTTCTGAGTCCCTTATTTTCTTTGGCAGTGAATCTAAATATAAAGAAATAAGGGGGGAAAGTGGACACTCTTGCCTGGTTCCTCTGTTCAAACACAACGTATGGGAGAAAAACCCTCCCACTTTAATTATTGCCACCAATCCTTCATATATCCCCCTAATTAAAATTGTTATTGTATCAGGGAATGCAAATGCTTTCATTGCCTTGCTCAAAATCCCAGTTTACTCTGACATGCTTTCTCTGTATCAAGACCCACAAACAACAGAGGTATTTTATAGGTTCATAGAGTCATGGGTGTGTACAAGACTAATGACCACTGAGACCTTTTTAAGCCTAGCTAAGCATCCCGAATCTCTGATAAGCTCTGGTACCTGTAATAAGTGTTAAGCAGGGACTTGGGAGATGAAACCTTAAAAAACAGAGGCCTGGGAGATGAACCATTTACCAGTATCTATTAGAGACATAGGTGCCAAACCAGGCCAAACCAGGGATGTGTTTCCTGTTCCCCATCCAACTGTCCAAGTTATATTTGAATTGGGATAGGGAGGAACGATGGGGAGCATGTTTCAGAAAAGGTGTAGTCTCTGAAATACATACCTGTTTCTCTAGCAGGTCCTATTTATATCACAGGCAAGGTTTCAGTCTTTAAAACGGGTAATTCTGGTGCTGTTTGTTTTGTGGATATGCAAGAGGTCCATCAGACTGGGGTCTGATGATGCTTTGTATGCTAGTCATAGATCCCCCATTAACAGCCTGTAGGAGACAGAATAAAGGGATAGGGCTTTGAAGTGGTCTGCATAGGACATGTTACTTACACCATGTACTCTTTTAGCAAGGAATCTCTGTGGGTGTTCCAATTGTTGGATGTACCTGGTTAGGCACATACCAAAGGAGGCACTGTACTCAATGACAGGTCTGATGAATGGTGAATACAGTGGAACAATGACCTCCTTGTACCTAGATGTCATACTTTTGTTTATAAGTTGCACAACATAGAATGATTTCCTCATTACTGTAGACACATGATGGTCAAAGGTGTGTCCCCGAGTACCTGACTACTGGGTTGACTTTTAGGGGTGTGTTGTCAATATGATAATTATCAGGAGTAAATGACTTCTCCAAGAATACTATTATGCATTTCTTGGCATTTAGTTTTAGTCCTTGGATCTGACACAAGTTGCCTGTGTCAGCACTTCCTGGAGAACATTAGTGTCTGTTGGAGGATTCTATGACTGCTCCTAATTTGCAGTTGTCTGCAAATTTTGTCAGCCAGAGGCCCTTGATGTTGGCCTTGACTTCAGAGAAGTCAGTGCCAAAAAGGAGAGGTTCCAAGAACAATCCCTGAGGGAGTCCACTTGTGAGTGGCTTCTTTGTAGAGATGGATTTCCATTTCTAACTTCCTTGGTGCTGTCTGTGAGCCAGCTGGCTATCCACCAGCTGACATAAAAGTTTATACCTAATCTCTTTAGTTTGTCAACAATGCCCAAGTGGAGCATTGTGTCAAGTACCTGCACCAGGACAAGGTAAACAGTGTGAACCATTTTGCCCTGATACATTGCTTTGGTGACTTTCTCAAAGAAGTCCATCAGGATGAGTAGGCATGACCTGCCATTGATGAGACCAAACTGGGTAGAGTCCCATGTCTGAAGGTATCTATGTAATTATTGATCATTTCCATGATATGTTTTTCCATGGCTTTGCATATGAGACCTGTGAGGCTTATGGGTCTGTAGATGTCATACTTTTATGCAGAGCGATAACAGCATGCTCTGTTCGTGAGGCACAAAGCCTGTTTGGAGGCTGGCAATTCCAGAGGGCCTGATAAGTTTGTTTCATGCTATTTAGAAGGCATCCTAGGATATTGTCTTGACCTGTCGATGCAGTGTTCTTGGCCTTAGAAAGAGATAGTGATAGTAGGGGAATTTATATTTGATGGTATTTCCTGAGGGGTGGGAGAGAGGTAAAGGTAGATCTGAATTTGTCCGCCAGTAGGTTTGCTATATCTTCTGACTTAGTATAGGTGGCTTCATTAACAATGAGTTCTGCACACAACTGAGTATTTCAAACTACATCAAGGAACAGGAATTGGAACACCACCAATAGGACGTATAATTCTTTTATTACGTTCTGGTACCTTGGCTTCTCGCCTTCTGTTGGAATAATTTAATCTTCCAAGCGTGCCCCTTTATATACAATTCTTTTCATCAATTATTCAATTAATTTCAAATACAATTAAATAATTAAATACCTAACTACAAAACCAGCCTTAAAAGTGCAAACAGACTGACGAAATACTTTTAAAGCCACAATCATTACATCCACATTATGCTTTCTCTTTAATCCATAACAATATACAAGCATAAATAATACTGCATATTCATAAATCTTTTAAATACTTTTGATATTAAATACTTTTATAATATGAAAATAGTGAACTATGTTCTACATATAATTAGTATATATTTGTTCTACCAACATAATATATATATATATATATATATATATATATATATATATATATATATATATATTCATCATATGACCAAATTTAAACTAAAAATATGCTTGAATGCACATGACATTTAGTAAAGTTTTTCTCCTAGTGAAATATCTTAAAACAGATTAATTATAAAAATAAATAAATGGTGCTATCATTTCTACAATCATAACAATGAACACACTTGTGATTTGACCATTAATATAATTGTCTCCATGTTCTTCTATACAAAAAAGTATAACAAGTCTACAAATACAAAATACAAAAATACGCATTCCTGGAATGCTAATTTGTGCAATGTGGCTAAAACATCCCCATTGCACTAAATAACCATACAAGAAATATAAATAAAAAATGCATTCTCAAAATGTGTCCATCAATGTGATATAACAAATTTGATATGACTAATTAACATATTACACTAAAAGGTATCATAATATAGTGCTACAATGCTTGCAAATTTCCCTCAGTTCAGCATACTCAATATTGATAACTTTAACAATAATATGCCTTTATGTGCATTCCTAAATATTTATGCTTATACTAAACTACCCTAAATATTCAAATTATTTTCCAAGTTCATTCCCTGAGGATGTAAAGTATGAAAATTAATAATCATTTGATTATCTAGTCTATTTAACTGTTTTTGAGATCCCCATTACTGAAAATCAGATGTGCTAATATGCTAAAAATAAGTTCTTATCTAACCCTTGATGTTTAGACAAAAATGCATGGCAACTGGACTCTCAGGTTTTTGCCTTCTCCATCCCCCAAATGTTCCATAATTCATACTTTGGCCTTCCTGGTAGTTTGACCAATATACCAGGAAGTTGGATCACAGTCACAACCTATAATGTAAATAAATCCACAGCTGTCACAGTTGTAATATTCACTGGCCCTATATAATTTACCATTGATCTTTTTACCATCCATATTTTTTGCTCGATTACATACTAAGTATTTACCACGGCAGTAGGTTCCAGCAATTTTACCTATTGTATCTGAATGTTTTAATTTTAAACCTTTTCTCTTCAACAATTTTTTTAAATTGTTGTACCTGCCATAGGAAAACACTATATGTTTAAGAAATAAAGAGCCAATGGAAATATCCTGGCTTGCAATTTCCCATTCTTGTCTGACAATTTTCTCCAAAATAGGAGAAACGTCAGAGTATCTTGTAACAAAAAATAAATTTTCCTCCACCCTTCCATCCTCTCTATCATCTCTATTTGTTCTTCCATAATGGTTGGCACCAACTCTCCCTCTGACTTCACCAATATTTATAACTTTATTTTTTGCTTTTTGTAATGTACGATTATCATATCCTCTGCTGTTTAATCTGACATACACCTCATCCAAGTTAATTTCTTTTAAACCAACTTCAGAGGTATTCATAAAAATTCTTTTAAATTCACCATATGGTAGTGAATCAATCAGATGGGGGATGCATACTCGTAGCATGTAAGAAATTGTTGACTGCTGTGGGTTTCCTATACGGTTTGTGCTGTACCCTTTTATTACTGTTTATGTAGAACATAACATCCAAAAATGAAATGCTGTCCCTACCAATTTCCCAAGTAAACCTCAGCCCTTGTGAATTATTATTTAAGGTTCCCATAAATTCTACAAACTCTGCTCCGTCACCTTTACAAATAAATAATAGACAATCTATGTATCTCTTGTAGTATACTACGTTTCTCACATAATACTCCTGTAAAATCATAAACTGATTTTGAAAGTCACCCATGTAAACTATGGCATACAATGGGGCAAAGGCTGCCCCCATTGCTGTTTCCCTTGTTTGCAAGAAAAACTCTTTTTTCTTTGTGAAATAATTATGTGTAAGACTAAATTCAAGTAAGCTCAACAAAAATGTAGAACGTGACCCCTCCCCCAGTTTTTTGGCCATAGCCTCAATACCCCATCTTCTCTCAGTGTTGGAATACAAAGCAGTAACATCCACTGTTACCCAAAAGTAATTATCTTTCCATTGCAAATGAAACAATTCCTGACAAATCTGTTGAGTATTCTTAACATGAGAGGGTATAGTTGGTAAATATTTCTTGAAATGAAAGTCCAAGAAAATGTTAACATTTTCAAGAAAGGACCCTATACCAGAAGTAATTGGTCTCCCCGGGGGTTTAAACACACTCTTATGAACATTAGGGATAGCGTACATAAATGGATGTTTGGATGTCTTAACAATTAGTTTTTTTGACAGCTTTATGTTTCAAAAAACCAATCCTCTCTCCATGTTCCAATATTTCCTCTAACTCTGTTACAAACCTATGTAAAGGATAATATTGCAATTTAACATAATATCCTTCTTCTGATAATATATCTGAAACCATTTCATCATATTGTACAACGGTCATGACTACCCAATTGCTTCCCTTATCAGCCGTTTTGTATACTATTCCATTCAGATTAGATCTATGTTCCTGCAAGGCCAACCATTCTTCCTTCTTTATGTTTTAAGATTCAGAATTCTTTACAAACTGAACATAACTACTTTCCACGTTTTTACGCACTAAATTTTCAAAAACATTAATGGCTTGACTACTCTTGGGGGGCAAAAAACTGCTATCTGAATTCAGTTTAGGCATTTCCAAACATCCGCATCCCATGAAAAAAGGCTCAGATGAAATATTACTTTGTGAATTATCATTTAAATTCCCTTCACCCAAACCTACGTGTTTCACACATTTCATTGTCATAAATACTTAAATTCAATAAGTCAACTTCATCAGAAGATTTACTACCATTTTTCTCCCACATCTACAGGAGACATATCTGATCTAACATGTTCTTCCATACAAAAAAGTATAACAAGTCTACAAATACAAAATACAAAAATACGCATTCCTGGAATGCTAATCCGTGCAATGTGGCTAAAACATCCCCATTGCACTAAATAACTATACAAGGAATATAAATACAAAATGCATTCTCCAAATGTGTCCATTAATGTGATATAACTAATTTGATATGACTAATTAACCTATTACACTAAAAGTTATCATAATATAGTGCTACAATGCTTGCAAATTTCCCTCAGTTCAGCATACTAAATATTGATAACTTTAACAATAATATACCCTTATGTGCATTCCTAAATATTTATGATTATACTAACCTACCCTAAATATTCAAATTATTTTCCAAGTTCATTCCCTGAGGATGTAAAATATGAAACTTAATAATCATTCAATTCTCTAGTCTATTTAGCTGTTTTTTGAAATCCCCATTACTGAAAATCGGACGTGCTAATATGCTAAAAAAAATAAGCTCTTATCTAACCCTTGATGTTTAGACAAGATGTAGTTTGAAGTTTTGCTGTTGTTTATGTTTGCACAACTGAGTATTGCCTTTGAGGTTGCGGACATAGCAAAACAGTTCCTTGTGGTTGCATTTGACCTTGGAGGTCAGACTTTTTCTTTGGTAGACTTTGCTCTCTGAGTTGTTTGTTCAGTGCTTCTATCCTGCTGGGTGCTGCACCTATTCATTTTTGCCATGATTTTCTTACTTCTGTTATACAGCTTTTTGATGTTGTGATTCCACCAGGGTGGCTTGTTTTTTGAGCTAGTTCTGTAATTATTACTGGTGGGTACAGCTGCATATATGCAGCTATTAACATGCTTATTTAGGCTTTATGTGAACTGTTCTGCATAGTCAACAGTGTTCTCAGGGTATGGGGGGGGGGGGGTTGAAGTTTTGCCAGGTTATCACTTAGTAGGAAGTTATTCCTAGAGTAGTTTCTGAACATTCCAGGGTTAGCAGGGGTTCCTGGTTTTATTTTTATTTCAAAGAAGACCATTTTGTGGTCTGACCTTGTCAGAGTGGATATTACACTACAGAGTGTGCAGTGCTCTCCCATATTAGTGAGGACCAGATCTAGTATGTTTCTGCCCCTGGTCGGTGTATTGACAATCTGGTCCAGGGAGTTTGTGTTTACAAAATTTGGGAATGCCTTTGCCTGCACATTTGGTGTCATATATGATTCGTAGTTAATAGTGGTGTAATTGAAGTCACCCATGGAAATGTTATTTCTGTTGGATGGTTAGCGTTTCCAGTAAGCTTATGCATATTATGGGCTCCTTGGGTCAGAGAAGGGGACCTATAGCTTGCAAGGAAGTGGTATGGGATTTTGCCTATGGTGATCTGAACATGGAGAAGCTCAAGTGCATCATGCTGTTTGACCAGCCTTGAGGTATATTTATTTTTGATGCAAATCGAGACATCTTTACCTTTATTCCCTGTCTGTGCAGTAGCTAGTTTAAACATGTGGAAGGCATTATAGCCTTGCACTGCTGGCGTGCTCTCCACAGCTTTCGTACATTCTGCTTCCCTATGGATTATTTTCTTCTATTAATGTTTTCAAATGTTTGCATCTCTCCGCAGAACCACATAGATTCATATCAGTTTTGACAACTTTGCCATTCTTTTCACTGGTATAGAGATAAACACTTTATATTCATGTTTTAAGACTGAAATGAGTCTGTATGAAGCTGTGCCTGATGGGTCATTATTGTCCTTAGGTAATACAGCAACCACAGCTTTCTTCCAGGTTGATTGTGCTTCCCCTTCTTATAAAATAAGGTTAAATAAACTCTTCCAGATGGTAAAAAATAATAACAAGTGGACTCAGGTGAGGCTCTAAAATCCAGTTTAAAACCATGTTTAAAACTAATGTTTATACCTTTGAGTCTACCATCGATTAAACGAGGTTTTAAACTGGATTTTGGAGCCTCATCTGAGTCAATTTTTTATTATTTTTTACCACTTGGATTGTGCATTTATTTGGACAAAGGTGCCTGGTTTTTGGTGGTATTTTTTGTTCTCAAACTCTTCCAGATATTTATCACTTTCTTCCATCCTAACTTCCAAACTTCCACAAGAATACCATCTGTTCCTGGAGACTTTCATGAAGCTTGATTGTACATCACCATTTGCATCTCATCCCCTCCTATCTCAACTGCTAGATGTTGAGCCTCATGTAAATATTTCATTTGTGATCTTTCTTGGTTTCTGCATTTCTCTGCTTTATACAAATTTTCATAACATTTCTGAAATATCTCTAAAATCTCTACAGGATCTGTGGTCATTTTTCTTGTTACATGCTCCCTATGTTTGGCAAGAACCCTTTTTACTTTCTGTTGCCTAAATTGTTATGATAAAATGTTTGTACTCTGGAGTTGTTATAAAAAAATAATTGCTTAACAGCAATCTTTCTAAACTCATGCGTATTATCCAGACACTCCCTTATTTTCTCTTCAGCACTTTGCTTTTTCACCTCTTCTTGTTCTGTAAGATTCCTCTTCTTCTGCAATACTTTAACCTTTTTCTGCTCCTCTAAGTAATTTATATTACTTTTTAAGCATATCTCTTTCTCTTATATTTTCAGCCTGTTTTCAAACTCCATTGTAATTTTATCCCGCTCACTAGCTATAACAGCTGAAGTTATTTTTATTTTCCCTAATAACTCTCAAATAATTTCCACTACCCAATCCTTAAATTCCTCTCTTTTAACGGGTAGGTGGGAAAGTATCAGTGTTTCATTTTTACTTAATTACCCTGCATTTTTATCTTAGTTTTTGTTTGTGCACAATCCAAAATAGTTATTAGATATGACACGCAGATTCCACCTCACCGGGGGCGAAAATAACTGATAAAACTGAAAAAAATTAAAAACGTGGAAAAAAACTGCACAGTGGTAGGAGAAAGAATCAGCTTTATTAGTGACTGAGTGCTTTCACCTTCTAGTCCAAGGCATCATCAGAGTCACTAAACATACACATCACTTCCTTTTTTATACTAAAATGCACATGACATCACACATATTGAAACTCAATCATTACACCTCTACTTAAAACTAAACTCCTATACAATGAAAAGTTACTCAATATAAAATGTACATTAAAACCATGAATAAAACAGTAGAATAATTTGTAAAACACACTTTTAACATAATTACAAAAAACACACTTGCATAATTAAATGTTTAAAGACTTCCATTTAAGAAGGGGTGCAATAGAAATATTATCATTGATACCTGGGGGATTCTTGGCATTTAATGTCAGTTGCCATTTTGTTTCCCTTAATTCCAAAATCACTTTTATATTGCCACAACTACCCCTTTTCCTCACCCTGTCAATGATAAAAAAAAAGAAACCTCTTGAAATTCTGACATATGATGGAATGTCTATAAAGAGCACTACTTGTCTTCCTATTTTAATGCCCCTTACATGCTTGGCAATTCTATCTCTCAATCTCCGTATGGTTTTACCAACATAAAATGCCGAGCATGTGGAACATGTTGCTAAATATACAACATTTGTGGTAGTACATATTCCCCTACCAGGACATTTCAAAGTGCGGAAATAGCTGTCCACAGCCACATATGGCCCATCATTAATATACTTGCAATAATTGCAAGAACCACACTTGTACATCTTTGAGACATGCTCTATGTACTGATCCATTTCTTGCAATTCAAGAAGTTCCTTAAAGTTACTTTCTGTACTGTATACATGCTACTGTATACATGCCCTTTGCACTAATCCATCTCTTGCAATTCAAGAAGTTCCTTAAAGTTACTTCCTCTACTGTATACCACATTTGGTGCTTCACCTAACCTCTGCTTAAGTTCATTATCAAAAAAGTTTTTTCCAAGCAGTATTTAAAATACTGAACAACCTAGGGCAATCATGATTGTACTTTAATACCATTGCATTGTTGCCCACCACTTATTCTTCACGAGATCAACCACGTTAGAATCCAATAATAAAATCGGTCGGTAAAGTGTAGACCTTTTTCCTCCAAATCTCCCTCTTAGTGTTGAGCAATAATCTGAGTGGATAACCTCTGTTGATAAACATCCCAATAAGTGTGTACATTTCTTTGCTGAAGTCATCATCCTGACAGACCAGCCTTGATAGCCTTCACATCAGGCCCTTGACTACTCTCCGTTTCTGGTGGGGGGGATGACAGCTATCACAGTGCAACAATCCTTTCGAGTAGGTTGGTTTTCTGAAAATCGTGGAGACCAACCTACCCTCATTGTTCTTCAAAAGTATATCCAAGTAATCTATTTCCTCAGAACTGTATCTATAGGTAAATGACAAAAAGTCAGTACTGGAATTCAAAAAGGACATAAAGTCATCAATTTCAGATACAGGACCATTCCACAAAATCAGGATGTCATCCAAAAATCTTAAATGTTTAACAATGTAAGGCATGTACTTGGATCCAAACACTACTTCCTTCTTCCATTGCAGCAAGACCACATTTGCAAAGACTGGTGCGCATTTCGCTCCCATCGCCACACCCGTGGTCTGGCGATAGTATTCACCTTCGAAAAACAGGAAATTACTATTCACTACAATTTCCATCAAACTGGTTAAAAAATTAACCTTGTCGTTAGGAAGCGTGCCATATCCAACTAAACATTCTTCAAAAGCCTTAACACCCTTAACATGTGGAATTACTAAAAATAAATTGATTACATCAATGGCCAAGAAAATCACATTTGCTAGTGTAACAGTGTCACGCAACATCTGTAAGCAATGCCAAGAGTCTCTCATAATGTGATCAATATTTTTAACAATAGGCTTAGTGTAGTGATCAATATAGGCTGCCAAGGGCTCAGTCTTTGAACCCTGGCAGCCACAATTGGTCTAAAGGGAGGATCATGCACACACATATGGATCTTAGGAATTCCAAATATCACTGGGATAACCGGGTCATCCACACTCAGATAATCTAACTCCCCACCATTAATCACATCCTGTGAAAAAGCATCAAATAACTCTATATCAATTTTAGAATAAGTGTGGTTGATCTCGTTCAATGAAACCATAGAATAAGTGGCAGGTTCATTCAAAATAGTAAACACTTTACAACTATAATCAAACTTTGACATCAGTACCATCCCCCCACCTTTATCCGGCTTTATGAATCTGATCATGGTATCATTTTTTAATTCACAGAAGATTTTTCTTTCCTACCTACTAAGGTTGTCACTCCACATATTATTTTGTAAATGAGTCCTAAATTTTGATTCATAAAAGGACTCAAACAGTCCAACCTTTCTGTTACAGGAAGGGATAAAAGTGCTACTCCTTTTCAATGCTGGACCAAAATCCCCTTCAACAGTTGGGAATATCAGTTTCAGGTTTAAAAGTCTTGTGTACAACATGAAATTCAAAATTAAAGTAGCAATTTCAGATTTAAAAGATGGTACAATAGAAAAAACTTTTTTCAATAGTGCATAGAGGTCAGTGACTTATTAGTAAAATTATATACTGTAAAGTCTCCATTTCTAAAAATCTTCACAACAGCTTGTTGTTCACCAACAAAATGATCATTAATACTTGAAACTTCAGAAGCATACATGCCATTCAGTAATATTGATTCTGCCTCCCCCTCCTTTTCCAACCTTTGTTGTTCTAACGCCAACGATTCTGAAAACCAGACCCATTCCTGTTCGCCTGTTTTTTCAGGCGTTCCGATCTTCTCACTTGCGGGGGGGGGTTCTAAAAAAATCTCATCATTCTCCTCACCACTGTTTCTAGTATTACCAGTGTTGTTAACATAATTTTGATTACCAGATTTAGTAACATCATTAGATTTAACATTCACTCTACCTTCATCATAATAAACATCATCCTCGGTACCAGCATTAACATGCGTGTTAATGATATAAACCTTCTTAGATGCATAATCATTTCTGTCACGCTTTAATTTACCTTGCTTTTTGATGGAATTCTCAGACACATACTTCTCCAAATCTAGCAAAATTTTATCATATTTCGTTTTGTAATGTGGAAATAATAATTCAACAGTAATATTAGTGTCTAGTGTAACAATGTATTTTTTAAGGCTATCCAATTTAGTGTTGTTGTCCTTAATCAAAATTTTCATTACCGCCAATCCCGTGTTATTTTATAGTTCAGTTAATTCATTAAACGCATTGCTACCCTCAGAGATCCCATTTGGTAGCTTATTAATTCGAAGTCCTTTAGGCACTTGCTTCAATCTGATAGATTCCAATAAGAACGCATTGTCCAACTGAAGGCCATGAAATTTGCGACATAACTTTTCAAAAGATGCCAGCTGCTTGTTAAGGGTTCCCAAAACTAGTCCTTCCTGCTCATTATCATTAATACGTAGGACTAGACTGGAAAACCAGTCAGTCAACCATCTAGATCCTGAAGGGATAGAAACTCCCTCTGGTTCGTTGTCTAGATTGTCAATTCCGCCCACAGTGTGCAAAGATAACGCCTCCAAATCTTGTGTAGCTGGCAAATGAGAAGTACCATTAGCACTACACTGACTATGCATTACAGGTGTAACTAAGCTCGCTGTGAGCTTGGAAACAGCGTCTGTGAGGTCCTTAATTAGGGCTTCCGTTGCAAATAAAGTAAAGTGAACAAATTAATTAAAAACGAAGTCCAACTCGCCACACCACACAGCAGACTCCCACAAGTAAATCCAACACGTAAATTCCACCTCACCGGGGCGAAAATAACTGATAAAACTGAAAAAAATAAAAAACATGGAAAAAAACTGCACAGTGGAAGGAGAGAGAACCAGCTTTATTAATGACTGAGCGCTTTCACCTTCTAGTCCAAGGCATCATCAGAGTCACTAAACATACACATCACTTCTTTTTTATACTAAAATGCACATGACATCACACATATTGAAACTCAATCATTACACCTCTACTTAAAACTAAACTCCTATACAATGAAAAGTTACTCAACATAAAATGCACATTAAAACCATGAATAAAACACTAGAATAATTTGTAAAACACACTTTTAACATAATTACAAAAAATCCCACACTTGCATAATGAAATGTTTAATTAAATGTTTAAAGACTTCCATTTAAGAAGGGGTGCAATATAAATATTATCATTGATACCTGGGGGATTCTTGGCATTTAATGTCAATTGCCATTTTGTTTCCCTTAATTCCAAAATCACTTTTATATTGCCACACTTACCCCTTTTCCTCACTTTGTCAATGATAAAAAAGAGAAACCTCTTGAAATTCTGACATATGATGGAATGTCTATAAAGGGCACTACTTGTCTTCCTATTTTAATGTCCCTTACATGCTCTGCAATTCTATCTTTCAATCTCCATATGATTTTACCAACAAAAAATGCTGAGCATGTGGAACATGTTGCTAAATATACATTTGTGGATTCTAACGTGGTTGATCTCGTGAAGAATCAAGCAGTGGGCAACAATGCAATGGTATTAAAGTACAATCATGATTGCCCTAGGTTGTTCAGTATTTTAAATACTGCTTGGAAAAGCTTTTTTGATAATGAACTTAAGTAGAGGTTAGGTGAAGCACCAAAGGTGGTATACAGTAGAGGAAGTAACTTTAAGGAACTTCTTGAATTGCAAGAGATGGATCAGTGCAAAGGGCATGTCTCAAGGATGTACAAGTGTGGTTCTTGCAATTAATGGAAGTATATTAATGATGGGCCGTATGTGGCTGTGGACAGCTGTTTCCGCACTTTGAAATGTCCTGGTAGGGGAACATGTATTACCACAAATGTTGTATATTTAGCAACATATTCCACATGTTCAGCATTTTATATTGGTAAAACCATACGGAGATTGAGAGATAGAATTGCTGAGAATGTAGGGGACATTAAAAATAGGAAGACAAGTAGTGCTCTTTATAGACATTCCATCATATGTCAAAATTTCATGAGGTTTCTCTTTTTTATCATTGACAGGGTGAGGAAAAGGGGTAGGGGTGGCAATATAAAAGTGATTTTGGAATTAAGGGGAACAAAATGGCAATTGACATTAAATGCCAAGAATCCCCCAGGTATCAATGATAATATTTCTATTGCACCCCTAGTTAAATGGAAGTCTTTAAACATTTAATTATGCAAGTGTGGGTTATGTTAAAAGTGTGTTTTACAAATTATTCTAGTATTTTATTCATGGTTTTAATGTGCATTTTATGTTGAGTAACTTTTCATTGTATAGGAGTTTAGTTTTAAGTAGAGGTGTAATGACTGAGTTTCAATATGTGTCATGTCATGTGCATTTTAGTATAAAAAGGAAGTGATGTGTATGTTTAGTGACTCTGATGATGCCTTGGACTAGAAGGTGAAAGCACTCAGTCATTAATAAAGCTGGTTCTCTCTCCTACCACTGTGCTTTTTTTCCACGTTTTTTATTTTTTTTTTTTCGGTTTTATTAGTTATTAGATATGTGTTGACACTTTCAATTAAATGCAAATGTTCCTGTGAAATATGATTTCTGTCTAGTCTTGTCCAGTTATTGTACCTTGCAGAATAATATCAAAATTCTTTCTACAACTGAATTCATATCTTTCATACCATATATTTTCATAAATTTCTTCAGAAATTTACACTCATTTATATTTTCCACAGTGTACGGCACAGTGGTGCAACTGTTAGCATTGTCGCCTCACAGCAAGAGGTTCTTCAGTTTGATTCTCAGCTGGGGTGCCTTCTTTGTGGAGTCTGCATGTCCTTCCTGCATTTGTTTGGGTTTCCTCTGGATGCTTCAGCTTCCTCCTACATTCCAAAGATGTATTTCTGGAGCATTCCTTTCCAGGCCTCTACTGAAAATGGTCTCTGTCCCAGTCGGACCTTCCCAGTAAACAAATAGGTTCATAGGTGGTTCATAGGTAGGTACTAGGCTATCAGCCCAAGGGCCTAAGTAAACCTAGCCAACAAGTTTCCCTGCTTTTGCCACCCAGAAAAGTTACTTTCCTGTGCCTCTGTCAAGCAGAGCCTCAGAAGTGATCCTCGGGGTGAATTTCCCATCCACTTATCAAGATTTTTCTTGAAGAGTGCTAATGAGGCACTCTGCTTGACATTGATGGGTAGTTTGTTCCAGAATATGGGAAGTCTCTGGGACAGGAATCTGTCCCTCCAGCATGTTCTGTTTATTGTGTTGACAAGGTTTAGGTCCCACGAGCATGTAGCTCGGAGGGATTGAGATTTCTTTAGTTGTAACATGTCCAACAGCTCTGGGTTTGACATAACTTTGTATGTTAGGCAGAGATCACTTCAGAGTAGGTGATATGCTATGGCGTAAAGCTGGAGTTGTTTTATACGGTCAGTGTAGGACATCTGTTTGAGGCCAGTAATCCTCTTGGTGAGGTACTTCTGTGGCCTTTCCAGCTGTTGCAGATGTCTTGTGAGGTACATACCAAAAGGGGCGTTGTACTCCATAATGGGTCTAATGAGTGATGAGTAGAGGGGAACAATGACCTCTTTTTTCCTGGATGAGAACCCTTTCATGATGAGGTGTGCTGCATAGAAGGATTTCCTGACTACTGTGGTGATGTAATTATCCAAGGAGAGACTACTGTCCATCTGTGTCTCAAGGTCTCTTATCACACATTCGGCATTAAGTAGACTGCTGTCTATGTGCTAGTTCATGGGTAAAGAGTTTTTACCAAAGGGGATGACAATGCATTTTTGGCATTGAGCTTGAAGCCATAGCTCTGACACCAGGCGCCTGTCTCAGTGAGGCCCTTCTGTAGGATGTCCACATCGTTTTGGGAATTGACTATGTCTACTAATTTGCAGTCATCTGCGAACTTCATTAGCCAGAGACCATCTATGTTAGCCTGTACTTCAGACAAGTAAATACCAAACTGGAGAGGACCCAGGACTGATCCCTGTGGTACTCCACTTGTCACTGGTTTGAAGTCAGATTTGGAGACTGCAACTTTTACAGTGTGGGCTCTGTCAGTGAGCCAGTTGACAAGCCATCTTGTGTCATAGGGATTTATACCTAATTTAGTGAGTTTATCTATAATTCCAGAATGGGGGATGGTGTCGAAAGCCTTGGCGAGGTCAAGATAGGCTATGTGAACCACCTTACCCTCATCTATGGCTTTTGTGATTGCTTCAAAGAAGTCAATCAGGTTCAGGAGGCCTGATCTGCCTTTCACAAACCTGAACTGAGTGGGGTCCAGAGTTTGCAGGTTACCAATGTCTCTGTTTATAAGTTCCAGGCTCATCAGACTAATAGGGCGATAGTTACTGGGGTCCATGGTGGCTCCCTCTTTGTGGAGTAGGAGAGATGCTACTGTGTGCCATTCACCGGGCACAAAGCCTGACATGAGGCTATGATTGAACATGGTGCTTAGATGGTGAGCCAGTTCGTTCTGACGTTTGTGTAAAATGCAGCCTGGGATGTTGTCCAGTCCCATGTATGCTGTGTTCTTGGCTTTAGAGAGGGCAGGTTTTACCTGCGTAGTTGTGATTACAGGGACTCTGAATTCTTCCAGTATAGATATGGGCCCTTTAGGGGATGAGGGGGTAAAGTTAGCAATGAACCTATCTGCCAGGATGTTGACAATATCAGTTGGTTCGGTAATTTTCATGCCATTGTGCTGTAACTCAGAGCAGATCTGGGTGTTGCCATTGAGATTCTTGACATAGCTATAGAATGCTTTGTGGTTATCCTTAGAATCAGTGGTGATTTTGTTTTTGAAGCTAGCTTTGGGGGATTTTATGAGGGATCTCAGCTTCTTACTGAGTCTGATCAGGGAGTTCCTTCACTCATGGTATTTTACTCTCTTTTGCAACAGTTTCTTCCTTCTGTTGTAGAGTTTGTTTATGACAGGGGACCACCAGATTGACTTCCTTTTTTTGGAGGGGGATAGTGTCTTGGTTCTGTTAGGAATAGCATGACCCATGCACTCATGTAAGTGCTTATAGAGTGCATTTGTGTAGGATTCAGCAGTCGTAACTGTATTGTCCTTCTGCATGGGTGTCATGAAGTTCACCACGTCTGTCTTAAGAAGCATGAAGTTGGCTTTGGAGAAATTTTTTACAGTGTTTTCCTGAATGGGGGGTGCAATGTGGATATCCAGGGTATTTAGTTTATGGTCGGATCTGACCAACAAGGAGTTGACTTCAGGTG
This sequence comes from Protopterus annectens, assembly GCF_019279795.1. NCBI lineage: Eukaryota > Metazoa > Chordata > Ceratodontiformes > Protopteridae > Protopterus > Protopterus annectens. The sequence goes on along the minus strand of NC_056728.1, from coordinate 235,189,633 downwards.
CGGAGCACCAGTCACTCATGTTGGTAATGACTAGGTCTAGGATATTGTTGCCCCTGGTGGGGATGTGGAGAAGTTGATCCAGGGCATTGGAATTTATGAATTCCAGAAAGCATTGAGTGAAGGAGTTGCTACATGAGTAGTTTTCCCAGTTAATGGTGGGGTAGTTTAAATCACCCATTATTAGGCTGTTTGGTTGAACCCTAATATCTTCCAGTATATCAAGGAAAGAGGAGTGGGAATCCTGGGGCATGGTGGGGGATCTGTAGCAAGCTATAAATTGAATTGCAGTTTTGCCCAGGGTTAGTTACACTTGGATAATCGCGGATGAATTATCCTGAGCAACGAGCCTGGAGGTGTGGATATCCTTAATGAATATGGACACACCTCCACCTTTAGTGTTCCGGTCCAGGTTAGAGGAGTGACAGGTGGGGTATGATTTATAGCCTGGTAATGCAGGGGTGCTCTCTGGAGCCTTGAACCAGGTCTCAGTCACTGCACAGATATCGATGTTCTCACTTTTAAGGAGTGCCTTGAGTAAGTGCATTTTTGAGGTTTAGACTTCTAGCATTGAGTAGCATTGCCCTCAGGTTTTGCTTGCCTGTACCTGTTACGGTGGTAAATTTGTCATTTGAATCTTGTCTAAAAAGGCACTATAGGGGCGGCAAGAGCCTTAGCCAGTATCTGGAATCCCAGGGGTGACAGGTGCAGGCCATCTCTGGCAAAGCATTGTGGTCTGTCGACCATGTCATCCCAGGAAGACAGATACTGGATCCCCTTAGAATGACAACAGAAGCATATCCAATTGTTGATGTCAATCATTTTGTCCTAGTACTGTGGTATCATTCTGTGCAATGGCAGGATGCTACTCAGGGATAGGGTCATACCTGCCCGGGCTACAAGATCAGAGAGCTCTTCCATGTCTCTTTTCATGTAGTCCAGGGAGAATGTCTCAGGTCATTCACACCAACATGGACAAATACAGAGTCATATTTGTACTTGTTGTGGAGTGACCTGAGTGTGTGGGCTATATGGCGAATCCTGGCACCTGACAGGCAGCTGACAGTAACCTTCTCCTTGTTTAGCCTGTTGAGTGGGACATCAGTGTGCCTGACTATAGAGTCACCTATAACTAGTGTGTCGGGTACATTGTTTTGCCTTATGGGCTGTGTTTGAGTGGTAAACTGAATCTGTGGACTATGTGTCATTTGGGTTTTGTTGGGGGGGTGGAGGTTGCTTGCATTTCTGCTTTGGAGGTCTCTGTTGCTTGGGCAGATTATTATTGAGAACCTCCATGAATATTTTTGTGTTTCTATGTGTGTTTTTTGGTGGTGAAGGTTTACTGGGACTATGTGATGAATGTGATGAGATGCGAGTGTTTACCTTCTCCTCTTGACTATCAAGTCTTGGTTGGAGAGAGCTTTGCCTCCAGTTTGGCTAGATAAGTGCATCTCTCACATGTTGTAGTGTTGGGTAGTAGAAGGAGAGGGTTGTCTGTGTACATGAGGCAACTGCTATATTGCCCCAAGATGCCCATATTCATCAGGTAGACAGGAGAGAGCACCGGGAGCTGACTCTTGGACATGCCTGAATAAAAACTATTTTCCTCTAGATAAGTGAGGAAAGTAATACAGGAGCTGTTTTGCCTATAGGCAAGTGAGAAAAGTAAGTACTAAAACTGTTTTCCTCTAGGTAATGAGGATGGTTGAGTGCTGTAGTAGTTTGTAGTTTACACAGTGCTTACAACAAGTTCTGAACAAGTGCTCAGCATGAGGAAGCAAATTCAAGTACTAAAACTAAGAAATTGACTAGTTCTAAGGGAAAAATTGAAGAGCAGACCTTATGGTGCCAGGAACAGCTTAACCCTAACTAAGTGATGTGCAAACACAGGGTTTTAACTCAGAAAGTTGAAAGGGATAGAAATCAACCCAAAATGTCCAATAAGGTTCAATTTCAGAGCTGGGCACCACTCCTCTTGCGACAGATAGGCTGCTCAATGCTTACCACTCTCACTGATAAGCAGAAAGACTGCCAACAACCACAACAAGATCTGGACAACTCAGAAACACAAACTAAAGTCCTGACACCAGCAAATCTGGGATCCAGACTATTCTAGTATAGGAAAAGGTGGGAAACAAGCAAAACAGATAGTATGTTAAATAAATATATACATATTTTCCTTCTAGGTAACATAGGATACATCCTCACTATTCCAAATCAAGTTCCAGTCCCCATCTATAGGTAATTTCCCAATTTAACGCTGATTATTTGTCCCAAAATGTTCTTAAGCTCCTTAATAGCAGTTTTTGGTGGAATATGAATATACACCAGCAGAATCCTCCTTCCTTGTCAACAGACCCTTACTACCACAAATCTACCATTATTGTTTCATAGGTTCATAGGTTAGTACTAAACTAACTGCTCTTATGAGCCATTTTAAGCCTAGCCAATTATACCTTGCCTTGTGAGACTCAAACCCTGCACCTTGTGTTTGTAAGGCAAACACCTTAACCATTAGGCCACCTTCCCTCTGCTATCACTATTGGAGCCTCCCTAGCAATTAGTATAATTACTCAGCTTTTGCATTGTTGCTGATAGTCTGCTGCATATCCATGTTGAAATCCTTTCTTTGTCAAATTCACATGCACATTTCTTTCCAAATGTGCTTCCTGTAGTGTTGCTATTTGTACTCTGTATTTCTTAGTATAATTCAATGCTCTTTCCTTTTTTGACTATACCTGTAAGGATATTTATATTCCAAGATAATATGGATAGTGTAGCCATTATGATAAAAAGTTATTGCTCTTGCCTATTATGCATGACAGTTTTTTTAAAGTGTATTTCCAACTTTTGTGTTACATGTACACAATAATTGTTGGCAGGCTGATCTTTTGTACAGTTGTTTCTTCTCATCTCCATTTGAACCTATGTCACATTTTTCAAGAGTCCTCAAACAAAAAGCTAAATAAATTTTCAAAACACCCATCCCTTATTAACTTAGAACACACACACACATACATATTCAAAAATGAAGTTTATCCCTCCAGATAGCAACGATCGCCCCAAATCGACAACTATACCTAAAGGCATTATTTAACCTAAAATTAAGGTTATACATGCTAAAGTACATGCTACAGGCAGTGCTCCCACTTATTCTTTCCTTATCTGTATTCCCCTCCCAGACGTGAAAAACAGTGTGCATGCTTTCAGAAAACATTATGTATTAACCCTAAGGTAAATGCACTGCTATCTTTAACTAAAATTAAATTATACACTGTTCTATTAAATGCATTAAAGTATTAGCTACCAAAGAGGCTGCTATCTTATTTACATCTTATAATTTCAAACTTTATTTTTCACTGAACTGCTTGTATTGTACTTTTAAATTTTGCATTTCACTCAGCAAGGAGTGTTCAGAACTCTTAGAATTAATTACTTTCACTTGCAGACAGCTCCTCTCAATGGAAAAGAACTCAGCAATGAATATTTGTAAATTTTGCTCAGAACAGAATATACAATTGCCTTCAGCAGCAGACTTCTTGACTCCCACTGAACCTTTGCTAATGAAACTTAGAATTTTTCATGGCTTTCGTCATTTTGCCTTATTTTTAAATCTTACTTGCTTGCAAATAGCACTTGTTTATAGCTTAAACCAAAGGCATTGATCTAGATATTCACTTGGAAAAATAAGAGAAAATATCTTAAATCAAAATATAATATAATCAGTGCACTTTTATACTCCAGCCACACCCCAGCAGTCCACGATCACAGTATATTAACATTAAATTCACTTTTGTCCAGTCTTTCTTCTCTTTTTATTCTATAAAGACTATATTTATTACAACTAAAAGTGATTATTTTAATAATTATAATAGCTTTAACACATACAACAGTCAATAAAAAAACTCCCCCACATTTAAAATATCCCTGACTACACACAATTCCTCTACTTTCTGTAACATACAGTTAATATCATAAAATGTTTCATACAAATACTAAGAACAAAATTTGATTTACTTATAGTTACTTTTCCTCTTTTTAGTGTCCTTTTAAACATTAATGACATAAAGTAGGGTATATGTTTCACAGTTCACCCACATATTTAAAGTCAACAAAAATTCAGTCTTTTTTATAGTCTTATATTTATTGACTAACTTCAGTGTTGCTGGTCTTTTTCCTGTTCATCTCCCTTTCCCAACACCAGACTCTGGTTTGAGTCCAAGGTACTCCTGATTCTTCTAGTCAACTAATGTGCTTTTTCCTGTCTCTCAAGCATTTTCCTTTGGAACATTTGAAAAGGTTTCACTGGTAAAGTCTCTCTATGAACCTTATTGTCAGAAGAATGAGAAGAAGAGTCTCCTTCTGCTTGATGGCTCACTTTTGTTGTATTAAATTTTGTATTTCCTACTTGGACTGTTCTGCATCAAAAATGGCTTTGATCCTCCAGGAAAAAATACTCTGAAGACAGCTAGATACAGCATCTTCAATCTCACACTTGCCTCTCAATATTTCCATATTACTAGGATAAATTTACTTTTCTTCTGACAAATGTAAAGTGATAAGCATTTTCTATAAACACTGTACTGTCTCCAATTTTAATACTTTCCCCTTCTGTCACAGTTTTGTCACGATCAACTCTTTCTGATTATCTGTTTGCATCTTTACTAATAAAGGTCTTGGCTGCTTTCTAATGGCTGGGTTTGAAGCATACACTTGATGTACCCTTTCAATTAACAAATCCTGCTGTGGAACACCAGTCCAGTTGCTTAATTATGCTTTCATAAAATTAATCCAGTCTATTCCCTCCAGTTTCAATTATAGAAGAGAAAATCTCAGGTTTTCCATGCATGCTCTGTGATCTAATTCTACCATTTTTGAAACAGCTCTCCTTGAGAATCCTCAAACTTAACCACCTTTTTCTTACTTTCAACTGTTGATTTTTGCAGTTTTATCAGATCATCTAAACAGCTAATTAAAGCTTATTCCATTGTTTTCAGCCTTTTGTAAATTGAGTTGATGTATTCCTTCAATGTTTAATTTATTTTAATCTCCTCCAAGTACTTTTGATTCATTTTCCTCTAAATTACTGTAAGCTATCTCTCGAACAAGAGCTGAAGCTTTAATTGCTTTTTGCTGAACGGCTGTAGAATCCTTTCTTTACCTTTTCTGGTTAATTTTCTTTCAGGTTTTCCAAATTTCCTCTTTGCTGGCATCCAGGAAATGTACTTACTAGCCAGTAACTGAATTTTACCCAAAAAACAGTTTCAATTATGCTGATTTTTCTCAGTCTCTGTTTTCACACTGATAGAGCTGACGTTAAGCTGTTGATCAGTGTGCAACCATCTTGGAAGTGTAGAGAGTTAGACTGTTAGAGGATCTGAACCTACAAAGAGCAGGATGAGAGGGCCTGTGCTCTATGGACGAGATAGAGTATATATTAACATTTCTGTACTGGGTACATCTATCAGAAACCCCCTTTTCATTGAAGGCCAGGGAGAAAAGCTCCTGTAGCAGATTGCAAATATAAAAACAACAAACAAAATGCAGTACAAATCTAGCTACAAATAATATACAAGTACAAAGCCATAATTCATCAAAAGGAAAGTAAATATTACAAATAATAAATATCTCAAAAGGAAGAATAATTAGGGAAATTGAACTAAGCAGTACTGTTAAAACAGCAGGTTAGTGGTATCACAAGTAGTACACATAGGGTGATTAGTACTGTGAGAGATAATGTTATAACAGAGTTATTGCAAGCTAGTGATGGTGATAAGTGAGACTGCATGAGATGGAATGGTACACTTTAAAGGTAGTGAGAATATGGTTAGTGAAGTGGTGGGGTAATTAAGTGGGGATCTGTAGAGTGGAAAGAATGGTATGGTTAGAGATAGAAGCTTAGCTTCTTACTTGTCCGTCTGCTACAAAGCCAGCACCTGCATGATATGTACTATACAGCATGCAGTGCATGGAACAGGGACATACATGTGGTTCTGCCAAGAGATATAAACTCATCTTGTTAACTGAGTGAGAGGAGGTGGCTGAGGTCTTGGACCATGAGTGGGTTAGCCAGGTGTTGTCACACCGTTGCAGAAAATGTGATATATTCTAGATGTTGAATTACTAAGATTGAGGGATCAGGGATGTCTAAATGATGGTGCTGTTATCCAGTGTCAATCATGCTAGTACATGGGTTACAGCAGGGGAAGGGTACGAACTGAAGGATAAAGGTGCTGCCTGTGTAGCACAGAGAGGTATAACACTCCAACTGTGTCCCACATTAACTAAATTCTAGATAAGCAGAGTCTCCTTCTGCTTGAGGGCACACTTTTGTTGTATTATTTTTTTTTTATTTCCTACATAGCCTGTTCTGCATTATGACTGATATCTGTTTGCTGTTCTTGATGGAGATGGTTCAGTCTGCTACAATGCCAGCACAGCATGGAGTGCATGGAACGGGGACATAGATGTGGTTCTGCCAAGCCAATGTCACATGGTATCCTCCACTGCATGTATACATAAGCATGTCTTTGCACAGGGGTGGAGTTACGTTTATACATGAATGTCAGAAGTCTGGGACAATGCTAGGACCAGAATGAAAGAAAAGTCCCTGGTGGATGTCTGGAAGATGCCCCCCCCCCCCCGCCCAAAAAAAAACAAAAAAAATTAAGGTAAGATGTCACCCTGTGAGATCCATCTGAGATTAAGCAGGTGGTAGGCAGGCACAAGGGAGCCACAAATGAAATATATATGATTTTTGTGGGATTTCAGGGAATGAATTATACTAAGCTTGAAGGAGGAAGGTCAAGGATGTGTTACGACTCGAGAAAAAAAATCAATGGTTTGAACAAGGTGTAGAAATGGGTCAAGGATAGAAGAAGAAGGGTTTTGGACAAGGGTTTGAGGAAGAAGAAAAAAAGGAAGTGTAGGAAGAGGCCAATATGGTGATGGAGGCATGTAACATTAGCAATTAGGACAGAAAACAAGGAATGCAGGAGGTGGAATGGAGAGGGTTATTAGCACAGAAACAAGCAGAAGGATGCTAATTCAAGTAAAGGCAACAAAGGTATGTGTCAAAAGGTAGTTAGCATAAATGGTAATAAAAGACAAACAAGGCTTTTAAGGTATGTAGCAGAACAGAGGATGGAAGACACACACATTTTCAGGCTGATCAAAGATCTGGTGGTGAATCCTGAAGACATGCAGCGAGTCACACTAGTTTTTAATACTTTAACTCTTTTGTCAAGCAAATAAGGGGAGAGGTGGGTGCTGTGCTAGGGAAGTGGGGAAAGAACAAGGGCAGAGTTGGAAGAGCAGTCAGCACAATGGGCAAACTGGGATAAAGTGGGAGGAGGTAGAGAGACAGAGAGAGACAGAGATTGTTAGAAGGGTTGCTGTGAGAAAGGATAAGGCACAAGGGGATGGGGTTGCTTCTCAGGGCCTTGGGAATCTGGGCATTATGCTGGTGAATTCTCTGATGGGAGGTCATGCTGTTGTGTCTAAGGAGCGAAAGAAGGCAAGGGCGATGACCCTTGTATAAAGGGATATGGTGAAAAATCCAGGAAGCTACAGACCTGCAGGCATAACAGCAGTGGCAAAGAAAGTCATGTAGGGAATCCTGAGGTCAGATTCTGGTTGCGTTCCTACAGGACAGTAATTTGCATGACAACAGCCAACACATAATTTATAACTTCAAAGGGCTGTCACTCTAATCCAACTCAGTTTTATAATTGAGTTACACAGCAAAATTTACAGAGTGGCAGAAACACAATACCCCTCTGTATTTCCTTTTCTAGTTGTATGTAACTACCCCTGTAAGGATGTTTAAGCCAGGACAGCGCTAAGAGTTCAAGCTCTGCAAAGAGCATTTATCTTCAAGTGATTTTTTGTTCAGTTAGCAACACTCTGCATGTGTCTGGAATGGTGACATTCCTTCAGGTTGTCAAACAAGTCGTGACTCTTAAGGAAGTACTGTTGAAGCTCTGTAGCCCACATTTATCCTCAACTGACCTTTTGTTTAGCTAATAACATTGTGTAGATGTATAAACTGATTACACTCCCCCAGGCTGCCAAACCATTATCTGCTCATACAGGAACTATGTACTGCAACAGCTCCTAGATGGTTTTGCTGTCTGTGATTGTACTGCCCTTCCAAGACAAAAGTGTTCTTAAAGTTTTAAGTTTCCTCTGCTTCTAGCAGCTGTCCCTATTACTGTTTATAACCTACAGCTTCTGTATGCACATTTGCTCACTGTGCACACCCTCATTAATGCAGCAGTACACAGTTGAGCCTTTTACATCTCTCACTCCCCTGTTAGGGCACTGGGAAGTCTTTCCATTCCTTGGCGCCTTCTTAAATAGGACATTTACTGTTACGCCATAACACTTACTGTGCTTCCTGGCCTTCCATTTCAGTCTGCTGATTGCTTCATGTTGTGCTTGTGTGCACTAACTGGCTACTGTTCACTCAGACTGGGGCAGTCACATGGCAGTGGCAACTGGTTTCACTGACTGGACCAGTCACATGGCAGTCATCCCTTAGACTGATCTTATGATCCAGGTCACTCACGTAATTACAGTATTTTTATACGATCATTTCATTTTTATCCTTCCTGTCCTCCTGTTCCTTCTCTTATGCCGTTCAACAGCAAAAACACTGCCCCTTTGTATTCCTTCTTGTTAATGTTTGCAGCTCCATTAAAGGACACTCAAGCCAGGACTGAACTAAAAAATTGCTTGTTGTTTATTATTTTGTTAATAAGGAAATAGTCATTTGTTTTGCTGGTTTCAACTGCAAGCCCCTTGTTCAACCGTTGCTCTAGACTGTATGTGTTGCTTATGCATGCTGTATTTAGTCTACAATCCTGTTAGAGCATATTGCTATTTGTATTGCTACATACAAACTATTTTGTATTATTGTTTGG
>NC_056728.1:235068962-235180212 GCF_019279795.1 Protopterus annectens | reverse complement strand
TATTGGATCAAACCGTTATAAACACTTTCCAACATTATCAAATTTTCTGTTTTTTTTCATCATTGGCTATAAATTCACTACTCCCAGAACTGGTATTATTGATCAAACCAAACACCTCCAAATTATCCTTATCGGCTGACAATCCATGTAGAATGTCTTTTAAATCCATAATGGAGTAATTCAAAAAAGTACTTTGTTGAGAAAAAATGTACTCTTTGAAAATTCTGAAACACTTCCAAACTAAACAACCAGTATATACCAGTCCCCAATACCAATGAGGTACAAAGTATGTCTATAAATGAAATAGAAAATTGTATAGACTTGTCCAAACTGTAATAACTAGACCAAAACCTGAAATACCAGATATAGCAAAAGGTCTATACATATCCCTAGCATTCAACAGAACCCCCAACAATCTGTAGATGTTATTGAATGGGACAAAACATGAATATATGCCAATATCCTGTTGGGAAAAACAAGTAATTTACCATATTCAAAAAACTATGTATCCAAAAAAACTTGAAAATCAACCAGAATGACATTCGTCTCATCTGGTGTTTATATGGCCCATATTAAATCAAGTTATAATAGACCAGAGTTATCATAGTAGTCTTAATGTTCATCTACTCTGGTAAAAAAAATTTTCACCAACTTTCTGAAATTACAAGTTGTTGATAGTTATTATAAACCAGAATGACCTTCGTCTCATCTGGTACAAATGTACTCATTTTTAAACAAAATTGAGCAGCCTTAAAGCATATTAAACCAGAACGACCTTCATCTCATCTGGTAATATGTTGGACCATATTAACCCTAAATAGAGTAGTTAGAATCTCTCTACCTTAATGTAAAAACGTAATATCCCAATATGGAGCATCAATAATATCTTAGATAAATGTATAACTGAATGTTAATGGAAATGTTCCAGAAAATGGATCCAAACAAAATAATATTCAGTATGTCTCAACCAACAATGCCAGGATACATCCAAAGTATCAGTTAGCAACAATACACATGCTACCCCTTATATCCAATGTAACCCAAAAGAACCTAAATATTTCCAATTTGAAAGTAATGGCCCTATATGATGGATGGTTAATGTCCTAGTATCAAAGGTCTATGTTCCTGGGAATACAAAAACATTCCCAACTATGCACATAAGTAGACTAATCTTGTTGGTTCCTCACCATATTTGTTCAATGTAAATTGGGAACAATGCCCATGCTACCCCTTATATCAAATGAAACCCAAAAGAGCCTAAATATTTCCAGTTAAAAATAATAATGGCCCTATATAATGGATGGTTAATGTCCTAGTGTCAAAGGTCTGTGTTGCTGAAAATACAAAAACATTCACGAGTATGAACATAAATCCTGTTGTTTCCTCTCCATAATTGTTCAATGTCCTGACAAATCCAACCAGCTATTGTAGAAACCATAGGTCGTTCATGATACACTAACCCCACAATACAGACAAAAATCATGCAACCCTGTTGAACAATGTAACATAAATCAACCTAATAGCATGAGTATAGTTCTCTTCTATGCCATATCAAAATGTAAGTAACCAAAAATATGGAAACACATGCTGAAATAACATACATTTACAATATTCATGTAATACTGTTAAGACTTTGTCTGTAAAAAGAACGGGCAAAAAAATGGAGAATGGCTCCCGTTTCATAATATATATACACAAGACCGTTGTTCCACAAATGTCTGCATGGAATACAAAATTTGGGTACTTCGATCTGAGCTAATAGCTCTCCCCTATGTTATACCCTAATCAGAGTAGCCCGTAGACCACCTATAGCATCTATTTGTGAGTTTCAATCCTGTATCTGCTCAAAGCAGCTGCTATTTATTTCTGCTCTGCAAGAATGTATGTGGCCTGCAGAGTGAGGTTATTTTGCATTGGCAGTTCTCCAGTAATCATAGCTAGTATGCACAAGGGTCTATATTAATTTGTCAAAGGTTCACTTCAACAAACCTTTCTACATCGACCTGAAACCACCGAACGTTCACTTCAGTCAACATTCTCATCGAAAAAACATTTCAACAGGGAAAGTGAGCACTTGGCCAACACTACACCGGAACACACATCTCAGTATGTCAAACCCACCCAAGTGAAGGGATGCACAACCACACCCACCCTGATTATATATACCACCTCTTTGTGCTGTTGGCCAACTGCTTCCTTTCCCTATGTAAACCTTTTGTGGATGTGAATGTTCGCTGAACTGAATGTTCGGTAGCTTCAGGTCAATGAAGAAAGGTTCAAGGAAGTGAACCTTTGACAAACTGATATAGACTGCACAGGGGATATGACTTTGTTCCCCCTTGTTTGTATATATACCATATCACTGTGGTGTTGTCTGTTACCACTAACAATGGTCCAGGAACACACATCTGATTTAAGGCTTTGGAAGCATTTATATTAGAGCCATAATCATCTTGAGATTTATATGCTTGTTCTTGAAATAAGGCTACCACACGCCCTCATTATTGATACCTTATAACACTGTTCCTATCCCCACCATACATCCATTTGAAGTCTCAGGAGTCTGTTGTGATTGGCAGAGAAGGAAGAGGGGGAGAAATGAGAGGCCCAAATTTAACAAGACCTGATTGCTTATTTTTTGTGACATTTTCATTAAACATGACATTTTTAAAATGGGACATAGACACATATACATTAACAGAAAATAAACCAAAGTATAACAATATTTCTATTGTTATTGTCATGCAATATAGATATATGTTTTGTTCTTTACAATTTTCATTCACTGCTGCAGTACATAAATTACTCAATAACTACCTATTCCCAAAGTTCATGCCTCATCCCAAACACCATCCTGCATGCATTGTTTGGAGTACAAAAAATAAATGCTTACACTCCCAAGCAAAAATCCTAAATCTTCTGGACTTTGTTGTACACTTGAGTGCTGTACAGACCCCCCCCCACCCCATATTGTGCTCCCTACTCTGTCTCTTCCCAATCTTTTCTGGCCTCTTCTCATTCATCCTTACATTTGCCATATAATATTTTATACGCCCCACTAACAGTAATTATCCATTTTTAATAGCAGCTTCTGTTCTAGACAACTAAAACTCTACCTGAGCTGATATGTCACTTGGCACTCCCTATCATTTTTGTTTTCACCCACACCATGCCATCAATCCCTGAGATGGAAGGCAGTCTATTACCAGCAGTCCAGGGCCCTGCCTGGCCTCATCCCAGTATTATGTCTCTCTGTCTGGCTGTTTGCTCCCAAAATCTTAGTTCCTTTGCTAATTTTCTCCAGTAAATGCCACCTTCCTCTTGCCTCCCCTCCACATCCTCATATTGTTAACCTTAATGGCAAAATTTCCATTCCCAAAATGCTTTCTGCCACTTTGTGAATATGATATTCTACATGGCGGTCATTATTCTCCCAAAGGACCTTTATCCAAAATCCTACTCTTCCCTTCCCCTCAAAATTCCCCTACCTCACCATAATTCTTTTCCACTTTGATTTATATCCTTCTGCCTGTGATATGTATCATCTATCCCCTTTTACCTATTTTCTAAATGGAGTTGGGGTGTCATGTCAACTGTCACCATCTCTCTCTCTCTATTCAGTGCCACTCTCCTGCCTTCTTTGACACTCATCCCTGAGTGTCGCAGGTCTTCCCTCACACAATCCAACCACCTCTTTGCTGGATGCCATTGTTTCCTCTTACCTTCTTCCTATCTGTCCCAAATCCTCTTCAGCAGAGTATGTTCTGCTTTTGGGCACGTGCCTGAACCACTATAATCTGTTCTCTTTTACTTTTTCTGCAATTGTAGCCCCTTTTGACTTCTGTACTTATGTCCTCATTTCTTTGCATGCCATACAGTGTGCATCCTACAACCCACCTCAGGCAATTCATCTCCATCACCTCTAGCTTCCTCAATTGCTCTGCCTTTACTGCCCAGGTTTCTGCACCATACAATACTATTGGTTGTACACTGTTTTGTACACCTTACTTTTCAGCTTCTTTGCCATTCTTTTGTCATACACTACACCTGACACTCAGTGCCAGTTAACTGCAGCCCCTCTGATTATAGGTTTGACATCCTCATTCAGACTCCCCTTCTCCTCCACCACCCCTCCCAGATATTTGAAGCTGTAAACTTGTTCCACTATTTTCCCTTCTATCTCAATTCTCAGTTTCTTCTGATTTCCCCCATTTGCTGCTGTTACAACTGTCTTATCCATTCTGTTTCAGCCCATGTGCTGTCAGTCTTAATTGTGTACCCCAGTATATTCTGTCAAAGCAGGTAAACCCAAACCACCCTGTTCCATGGGGAGAATAAACTCATCCCAGTATAAAGTGTACAAATGTTTTATAGATATATACATATATATGTTAAATTACTGATCCCTGTGCATTACCCCTATGCAGTATGTACCATGCATATGAATCTCACCCATTAGTAGTAATTTGTTTTATTTCTTATTGTGTTTTATTTATGGCATGTTTTATAAAATATTTTTCTGTTTTGTTAATTTTATTGTGTGTACTGTTTAGACTGTTTTTACAAAACACTGGAATAAACTTGATTTATCTTGTAACTAGTTGTGATTGAAAAGGAAAAAAGGTGACTCAGTCCACTGACATGATGAATAACTACAAATGAGTTAATATCTGATTAGGAAACTGTGTAAGGAGAAAGTAAAATAAAATGAAGTAAATATTTAGTAGCAATATTCCAAGATGGGCTGGTTTTAGCTGTATAAAAACAATGGCTAGCTCTCCTCTGCTACTTTCCTAGACCTATCTAAAGCATTTGACATGGTTCCACACAAACAGCTTATCTCTGTCCTCAATAACCTATCCTTCTCACAATCAGTCACCAACTGGTTTCAGAGTTACCTGTCTGACCGCCAACAATCCGTTGTATGGCAGAATGACATATCTCCCCAACTACCTGTCTCCATAGGGGTTCCCCAAGGATCCATCCTTGGACCCCTACTTTTCTCTGTTTACACCAATAATCTAGCCTCTGCCAACAAACATGGCACACTCATCCAATACGCAGATGACTCAACCATCATCTGCTCAGCCCAGTCCCTACCCAAACTGCAAAAAGTCACACAGGAAGCCTTTTCCTCTGTTGAAACATGGTTATCCGATGCCCAATTAATACTCAACCCAAACAAAACTAAACTACTCATCTTCCAACCCACCAAACATACTCAATACAACTCTCACTTTAACATCACAGCAAGAGACAACACCACTATATACCCAACTGAACACACCAAATTGCTAGGAGTGGAAATAGACAATAAACTAAAATTTGATAATCACATATTCATGACTATAAAAAGTCCACAAAAAACTAGGAGCATTATACAGAAATAAACAATTTCTCTCCAAAGCAGCAAAGATTTCAATAGCAAATTCCCACCTTATCTCCACCCTACTTTATGCCTCTCCAGTATATACCAACCTAAGGCAATGTGATCTAAACAAGCTAGAGACCTGCTACAACAAAATCGCCAAATTCGCCACAGGGGCATCCTACCGTAGTCACCACTGTCTCTCACTTGCTGAACTGGGATGGCTTGAACTCCCTCACCTCCTTCAGTGGTATCAACTCTCACTCGCCCACAAACTAGTAAACCATCCACTAAATGTCCCATCCCTCCAGAATCTACTCCAACCCTATCGCACCACCAGACCACTAAGATCCAGCAACAAAAATCACTTGCAGATCACTAAAGCCAATAACTCTGCTGGTGAAGCACTATTCTCTTGCGCCATAGCCAAATTATGGAACTCACTCCCACCCACAATTACCTCCGTACCATCATGCACCAACTTCAAAACTTTATTAAAAGTGCACCTAAAAACATACTGGCTATGCCCTTGCAACTCCCACTCTAATATCATCCACCCCATCCAACTACTACCTTTCTTTCACCTCCACTAACTACCTTGATGATAGCAAGCTCAGATGCTCATAAGCCTAGTACTTATTATACAGCAGGAACTTCTCATTGTTACATTTGTTAATGCCTGTTATGTACTTCACAGATAAAGATTCTAGTTGTCTACTGATGTACTATGTTCTTCATCTGTAAATATGTTGTAAGTAATTTCTATGTTAAATTGTTAATCGCTATGTAATCCAATGTAACTACTGTCTGTTTATTTTACTGTGGAGATTTTCTCCCCGGGCCTCCGCTGAAAATGGACCCACGTCCAGTCGGACACTCCCGGTCAACAAATTTAAATAAATAAATAAATAAATTCATAGAAAGCCAGGAGAGATTGTCCTTTTGTTTTATAACTGATGATTATGATAGCTTCAAGCTGTAATGATCTGCTAATAGTTTGTGATTGTGTTCAACAAGTATTTGTTTAAAAGTAATTAAAACATAACTTCTGTGTGTTCTTTTCTTTGTCATTTAATGAGATTATTTGCAACAGTAGTGGCCAGTGGGGTAGAAATTTGGGTGTAAAAATGTAATGTAATTTAAACCTCAACTAATGGAGGAAGGTCCTATTATAACATACGACTGACCTTAGCTGATCTCAAATTAAGATTTTTAGAAAGTCTAACAAATGTTTTGTATCATTTGAAGGCAAAAGGAAAGTGTAGCCAGTTTCTAAGTAGCCTGAGCTAGCCATCTAAAATGGTTATCAAATTGTGTTACAATCACTATGGAAAGTTACAATCACTATTATATGAACCTATATTCACCCTTGGGATCACTCCAGTGGCTCTACTCAACAGAGGCAGTAGGAAGTAAGGTTGGGTGGCATGATGCCAGGGTAATCCTATGGGCTAGGCTTGTAAAGGCTCCAGGGCCATTAGCCTAGTACACAACTATGAACCTATGAAAAAGTCCACCTCAGAAAGTCAGGGACCACTCCATTACAGCTGTGGCAACTTCTGAGGCTTTTCAGAAAGGGAACCTAGAGGTGTTTACTTGGTGTTCTTTACACACATTTAGTAGGTACCTTAGAGATACACTTTTTGTGTGTCAGTCAGACAGTAGACAGCATTTAAAAAATTCTCACTGGTAATTCTTCATACTAGCAGATAGAATAAGGTCAGAGAAAGAAACAGTGATACTATGATCATCAACCAAAGACTAAAATAAAAGACTGCTAGATTTTTTGATGGGGCAAACAACACATTTTTGGCATAATTCATTCACTAGTCATACTGGCAAAGAACCCTTGACTATTATCTCAACTATGGGAGACGCATTGTTTCATTCTAGACCGTAGTAAGACATGCAAGATCAGAAATGTTATTATTTAAAACAGTGTACGAAACTTCTCTGTGGAAGATTTTCATTCCATATATTTCCAGTTAATCACTGTATATTAATCAGATCAGACAATGGTAGTAGAAGTAGCGAACGTAAACTCGTCAAGTCAAAAAGTAATAATAGAAATTATATAATTCTACAGCATTACTAAGTATTTGAAAGTAATCCAAGCAAGGCAGGCAGTCTGTTTCCAGTCGAAAATCCTTTATTAAGTACACAGACAAGCGATCCAAGTAAAACAAAAATAGAAAAGAGACGTCAGTTAAATCCAGAAAAAACACGAAAAGAAAAAACACACCAATTCAAACCAGAGCAGATGACAGCTTGACAATGCTATCGGGAACCAACTTTAGTTTCCAAAATGATGCCAAATCCAAAAGTGCATGAATAAATACCAGCAATTCCCGTAGTGTATAAATGTAGTTGAACAACAGCAAAACAAGTAGCTTCCACAAAGAACTTTTAATCGAAAAAACAGCAATAAAATCCAGTAACCAAGCGCTTTCGCCTGGACTATTCCAGGCTTTTTCAAGGTAAAAATGTAAATGCAGCCATGCTGGTTAAATACACAGACTAATAAGCAAAATTAAACAATTAAAATTCAATTAAGGTTCAATTGACTTCCAACTTTTAAAGTGCCAAAGTGCTTCATCTTTCTCTGCGTAATTCTAGTATCAGAGGAAAAATGTGTGTATATTCTGCATTAAACACATCTAATTCACTAAACTAGTGTTTCTTATGAACCTAGGTGTTAACCAGAAAATTCACAGTACTACAAAATTTAAAATATAGAATGTTAAAAATAATGTAGGTGTGTATAATATATAAATAAAATTTGTCCACCTTTAAAATCTTCATCTAAGAAGTGTATATAATGTAATAATAAAGAATATTCAAAAAATTGCTATTCTTATTTTGTTTCAATTACATATATATAATGTATCTACTTAAAATCCTCCATGAATTTCATTCATTGTTACATTATTTCATTAAATATATTCAAGTAAAGTTCATGCTTAAAAAATCAAATAATGTTCAACTTCATTCAAAATCTTTTTCTTTCTTTTTTCCTGGAAGCGTATTTAAAGGTGTTTGGATTAGAGTGTCTTAAATATTAAAAAATGTCCTAGTTTATTTCTTTTAACCTTCAGTATACTACTAATACTGACACTATCATTCATGCCTGGTTCTTTTGAAGCATCCAATTTGATTTGCCAAATTAGCTCCCTTGTTTCTAAGTAACTTTCCCAGTCACCTCCCCTAGGGTCAATTGTGACCCGTTCAAGGACAAAAATTTTAAAGCCATATTGGTGCATGTTAAAGAATGTTTGTAAAATGCATTCGTGTTTTCTTTTCTCTATCTCGTATATGTGCTCATAAATTCTCTTTTTGAGCATTCTAGTAGTTTTTCAACATAGAACCCTTGACAGAATGTACATAAACCTAAATATACAACTCCTCCTGAATTACAATTGTGGTACCCTGGTGTCCTTATGACGCAATTCCTGGATGGTAAGACAACCTCTACTGCGTTCAGCAGAAATTTACACTGTTTACACATACCACATTTGTATGTGCCACACTTCCTATTGGAGGGGGTGTTATGAGTCAACTGTCTTAAATTAGAATTTTGTTCGAACATTCCTTTTAGGTTAGTGTCACATTTTCTGACAAATGTTAATGTGTCAGGTAAATAGGCTTTAATCTGTTCCTGCATAGTTAAAATAGGCCAAAAAGCTTGTAGGGTACTTTCTATGTAACTGGAATCACTACTAAAGGTATAGATGAAGCTTCTCTGTGTTTGATTTCTTCCTTTGTTGTTATTTATTGGAAGTGGTAAACCCTTACTAAGAAGGGGAAAGAAATGGGAGTCCCTTTTCTCTAGAGCTTCTCTTGTTACAGATTTAATTAATTGTATAGGATAGCCTCTTTCCACAAACATTTTGGTAAGGAAGCTAACTTCTTCTGTTAGAGCTGCTGTTGTACTGCATATTCTAGATGCTCTGATCAGTTGAAAGTTAAAAATTACGCAGAGAAAGATGAAGCACTTTGGCACTTTAAAAGTTGGAAGTCAATTGAACCTTAATTGAATTTTAATTATTTAATTTTGCTTATTAGTCTGTGTATTTAACCAGCATGGCTGCATTTACATTTTTACCTTGAAAAAGCCTGGAATAGTCCAGAAAGCGTGGTTACTGGATTTTATTGCTGTTTTTTCGATTAAAAGTTCTTTGTGGAAGCTACTTGTTTTGCTGTTGTTCAACTACATTTATACACTACGGGAATTGCTGGTATTTATTCATGCACTTTTGGATTTGGCATCATTTTGGAAACTAAAGTTGGTTCCCGATAGCATTGTCAAGCTGTCATCTGCTCTGGTTTGAATTGGTGTGTTTTTTCTTTTCGTGTTTTTTCTGGATTTAACTGATGTCTCTTTTGTGTTTTTCGCTATGGCGGAAGAACCACCAGTTTCAGACCTCCTTAACACACCCCTTATTTTAAGGGAAGACATGGATGACACACCGGTGACTCGCACCGAATTCAATAAGGTGTTGATGCTACTAATGAATATTAACAAAACTTTAACTGGCCAGACACATTCTGAAGCCCCGGATTCCTTCCCGTTTCCGGGAAATCAACAACAAGTTATTTTAAACGAGCAAAGACTTTTAACTGCGCAGGAGCCGAATGGCACCGCTGGAACAAGTCACGATTTGAGAACTGACCAGGCACAAATGCAGGAACGTAGCTTTAACAACAACGCACCGAATGGTGAAGCCACCGATAAAACTTTCAACTTTAAAAAATGGACAGAGCTCCAACCGGAGTTCAAAAAAGGTACATTCCATAATAATACACAGCAACTTGACATTGACTTTGATTTATTCAGTAACAAGCTGTATACATATAGGAATTGGCAGCTTGAAATTAGTTACTTAAAAGAGTGCATCAACGTTAAGAGGGTACCGAAAGGGCTAAGAAGTTATAAATTTCCAAACAACGCCACTGTGGGTTCTACACTCCACACGCAACTACTAGAACTGTTTAACAGAACTGGTTTAGAAATGCTTGATTTAATGGTCCAGGACTACCAAAATAAATGTAATGTCTTGCTGGATGATTTAAATGTATTGAATGATGATATTGTGCAACATAGAAGTTTTTTAAGGCATAAAAAGAAATATGACGAAGTGTTTTTTGAAGTTGATCAGCACTGTCTTAAAGTTATAGACAGGAAAATCAAAAAACTAGACAGGGACTTACTGGAATACAGAGAGGGCAGAGCCTACCCCACAGGGCTAAAACACAATAGAGTTACAGGGGCCAATTTAGAAGAATCTGAGACAAGAACTGTGAACCAGAATGTTAGAAACACAACTAATGTTGAACCTCTACGTAGAAGTGAAAGGTTAGCACAGAAGGGTAACAACAACTCACCACAGGGTTTTTACCACCCCCAGGGCAGACCGATGGGGAAGAATTTGAACACCCCCTTCCAACAGGGTTGGGGGAGGGTGCGCAGCTGAACCTGGAGACAGATGAGGACAACCTTTATGGCATTACTCCTTTAACCCCTTATGACAGCAATATAGTAATCTCACTTAACAATTATAACATTTACAATTACACAGATTTAAACATCACTCCGACCTTTTTTGAGTTATTTACCAAAGGTTTGAACTATATCCCTGCCAGATCTTCCTACTTACCACAACTATTGATTGAATTAAAATTATTTATTAGAAATTTGAACCTTTCCCTATACTTTAAGGGACAAAGCACAACAACTAACAATATTACTAGGTCCAGTACATTTAATCCCCCCCTACATCCTAGTTTGAAAATTTTTGAAGAACTAGTAGAAAACACATTTAGAAGTAATCTGGTTAACAGGCACACTCCCTCACACAATTTCAATGAACAACTGGAAGAAGTGATGGATCTTTTGAAGACACAAAAAATAAGAGTTATGAAACCAGATAAAGGGGGTGGAATGGTACTCATGAATCAGCTTGACTACGACAATGCAATGCATAATATTTTGCAAGACACTGAGACATACGAACAGGCCTCTATTAACGAACTACATGTTGCATACGCCAATATTAAATACATTTTAAATGACCATCTACTTCAAGGGGTAATAAATGAGGAATTATTTAACTATCTACATGTACCACACCCAAAAACTCCTATACTGTTCGGTATACCTAAAGTCCATAAAGGTATCGCCCCTTTAAAATTTAGACCTATTGTTGCTGGAGCCAACAGCATCACAGAACCATTAGGCAAATATGTCGAACATAGTATCAAATCAGTGGTTTCAAAACTCCCATTTATTTGTAAAGATTCCTGGGAGTTCTTAGCTAGTATCCCCTTGAATATCCATAGCAGTGAACTATTGTTGGTCACAATAGATGTAGTTGAATTGTTCCCAAGTATACCTCACGACATAGGACTGGATTGGTTTTCTGACATCTTAACCCATTCAAGTAATCTTAATAACAACCAGATAAACTTAATTATTGAATTTATGGGAACAATTCTTAACAACAACTACATCTTTTTTAATGGTGAATTTTTTAGACAAAACAAGGGGGTAGCTATGGGCTCTCCTTGTGCATCATCCTATGCAAATATTGTCTTACACAAATGGGAGCTAACTTTCATACACTCCACCAAATGGAAAGAACAGATTATATTTTACAAACGCTATTTGGATGATATTTGCATTCTATGGCAGGGTTCAAAGGAGGCTTTTCTTGAGTTTTTTGGGTACATTAACACAACGACTGATTTTTTGTTGTTCACTTATGAAGTTAGTTCCACTTCATTGCATTACTTAGACATTCTCTTAACCAAGGACAATGAGAGTGATCATTTCCAATCAAGCATTTTTAGGAAGCCTTCTTTCTCAAACACATTTTTACATTTTGAAAGCGCACATCCCGTATACACAAAAAAGGGAATAATCAGAAGTCAACTGATCAGAGCATCTAGAATATGCAGTACAACAGCAGCTCTAACAGAAGAAGTTAGCTTCCTTACCAAAATGTTTGTGGAAAGAGGCTATCCTATACAATTAATTAAATCTGTAACAAGAGAAGTTCTAGAGAAAAGGGACTCCCATTTCTTTCCCCTTCTTAGTAAGGGTTTACCACTTCCAATAAATAACAACAAAGGAAGAAATCAAACACAGAGAAGCTTCATCTATACCTTTAGTAGTGATTCCAGTTACATAGAAAGTACCCTACAAGCTTTTTGGCCTATTTTAACTATGCAGGAACAGATTAAAGCCTATTTACCTGACACATTAACATTTGTCAGAAAATGTGACACTAACCTAAAAGGAATGTTCGAACAAAATTCTAATTTAAGACAGTTGACTCATAACACCCCCTCCAATAGGAAGTGTGGCACATACAAATGTGGTATGTGTAAACAGTGTAAATTTCTGCTGAACGCAGTAGAGGTTGTCTTACCATCCAGGAATTGCGTCATAAGGACACCAGGGTACCACAATTGTAATTCAGGAGGAGTTGTATATTTAGGTTTATGTACATTCTGTCAAGGGTTCTATGTTGGAAAAACTACTAGAATGCTCAAAAAGAGAATTTATGAGCACATATACGAGATAGAGAAAAAGAAAAACATGAATGCATTTTACAAACATTCTTTAACATGCACCAATATGGCTTTAAAATTTTTTGTCCTTGAACGGGTCACAATTGACCCTAGGGGAGGTGACTGGGAAAGTTACTTAGAAACAAGGGAGCTAATTTGGCAAATTAAATTGGATGCTTCAAAAGAACCAGGCATGAATGACAGTGTCAGTATTAGTAGTATACTGAAGGTTAAAAGAAATAAACTATGACACTTTTTAATATTTAAGACACTCTAATCCAAACACCTTTAAATACGCTTCCAGGAAAAAGAAAGAAAAAAGGTTTTTGAATGAAGTTGAACACTATTTGATTTTTTGAAGCATGAACTTTATTTGAACATATTTAATGAAATAACGTAACAATGAATGAAATTCATGGAGGATTTTAAGCAGATACATTATACATATGTAATTGAAACAAAATAAGAACAGCAATTTTTTGAATATTCTTTATTATTACATTATATACACTTCTTAGATGAAGATTTTAAAGGTGGACAAATTTTATTCATATATTATACACACCTACATTATTTTTAACATTCTATATTTTAAATTTAGTAGTACTGTGAATTTTCTGGTTAACACCTAGGTTCATAAGAAACACTAGTTTAGTGAATTAGATGTGTTTAATGCAGAATATACACACATTTTTCCTCTGATACTAGAATTACGCAGAGAAAGATGAAGCACTTTGGCACTTTAAAAGTTGGAAGTCAATTGAACCTTAATTGAATTTTAATTGTTTAATTTTGCTTATTAGTCTGTGTATTTAACCAGCATGGCTGCATTCACATTTTACCTTGAAAAGCCTGGAATAGTCCAGGGCTTGGTTACTGGATTTTATTGCTGTTTTTTCGATTAAAAGTTCTTTGTGGAAGCTACTTGTTTTGCTGTTGTTCAACTACATTTATACACTACGGGAATTGCTGGTATTTATTCATGCACTTTTGGATTTGGCATCATTTTGGAAACTAAAGTTGGTTCCCGATAGCATTGTCAAGCTGTCATCTGCTCTGGTTTGAATTGGTGTGTTTTTTCTTTTCGTGTTTTTTCTGGATAAAACAAAAATAGAATAATAATTTCCTCACAAGCTTTCTAAATATATATATATACTTTTTATCAGGCATGGGAGTGGTTTATTGTGCTGTAAAACAAAGTGTTATTGGTACACATGTTAAATTCACATCCCTTCCACCATCAGTGTGACATTCGAGCTGGTCCTGCCCTACCTAGTAGCTGTCATAATAATATATAGCCCTAATGTACTTTAATGGTACATCTTATTTAACCAAATTATTAAGTAGATTATTAAGTTTGTGATTTTATACAAGGCAATATACTACATGGCTGGAAATATATCAACCTTAGTTCATTTTGCGATCAAAAATTACATATAAATATATACAGATACATTTTGCATGTAAAAATCACTTTCTATTTTCATAACCTATTGTTAACAAAGATCGCTTTCGTCCTTCTAGACTTCTTCAGGTCTCTGTACAAGAATCCTAAAAACCTATATAATTGTATAATTAGTTAGTATTGTTATTACCATCATTTGAATAAAGTGGAAAAAAGAACCAGAAAAAAATAAAAATAAATAAAAAATATATATATGTATGATGATGGAAACAAAATATACACTTAAATTTAAAATTATTTAAAATGGTATTTAAAAGCAATTTGTAGAAAAAAATAAAATAAAATACAATTAGTCATGTAAACAATGTGGCAATTTTCTAAGTTCCAGTGCACTTTTAATTGAACAGTAGTAGTTTAGTCCAGGCTTTCTAAAAGAGTTCAGGTTTAATTGCCACATGAGTTCATGTTTCTCCAGAATATTCGGGATGTCTCCTTCAAGATCACCCATGTCTATGCGATCCAGGATCTGGAACGTAAAACCTGTGTGTCTTTTATGAAGAGAAAGGGGTTTGGCTAGTGCATTATTTTTACATCTAGAGCGGATTTCTGACATGACATGAAATCCTTCACTTGAGTTTATTTACAGTCTTGCCCACATAGAATGCATCACATTCATTGCACTGTGCCCTGTAAATTACTTTTTTAGTGTTACAGTCACCCCCTGCACTGGTTTTAATGATCTTCTTTAAATAAGGGCAATAAAAACTATCACCTTGCTGTATAAATATACAAAATGTACAATTAGTTTCACATCTTTTAGTGCTTTTCTCACATGGTCTAGGTTTAAATTCAACAAAACTTCTAATATTCCTGGCCTTCCTCTAAACAAATGATGGGGCTTCACCTAAGATGTTAATCAGAAAAGGGTTTCCTGTGACAATGTCCCAGTTTTCTTCAATAATATTTTTGATACTGTGATTTTTGCATTTGTTATTCTCTGTGGGATTACTTAACATTTTTCTACTGCGGAGGTTGAGTGAAAGTGCTTCAGACCTTTTCAGTTCTATAATGGGTTCCAGGATGTTTTTTAACATCTGAATTTCATAGCCTCTCACTAGAAAATCATTCTCTAAGTTGTTCAGGTTTCTCAAAAATGGTTCCATCTCTGTGGTAATTCTAGCTAATCTATAGCCTTGGGACTTCACTACATTATACTTGGTTTTTGTAGGCTGTAGACTTTTACTGTGGAGTAATAAGTTAACCCTCGTTAGTTTTCTGAATAGATCAGTGGTGATTCTGTTATTGTTGGTGTCCTTGGAAATCTGCATATCTAAGAAAGTGGTTGAAGTACAGCTATGGGAAGAGGTAAACTTCAGGAAGGGGGTTGTTTGATTGAGGTAAGTGATAAAATCTCCAAGCTGCAAGGTGGCACCTTCCCACACAATAAAGACATCGTCAATAAAACGTAAATAGCATGTGATATGCTGCATGTAGTCTGTGTTGTTTAACACAAAGTTATCCTCCCATTTACCCAGGGCTATGTTAGCTATGCTGGGAGCCATGGCAGCCCCCATTGCTATACCATAGGTTCATAGGTTCATACTAGGCTATCTGCCCTAGGGCATTTATAAGCCTAGCCAGAATGTGTTTGGCTTTCGCCACCCATTTTAAATTAATTTTGCTATGCCCTTTTTCGAGGTTAGTATACTGTGCCTCTGTCTAACAGTGACACAGAAGTGATACCCGGGGTAAACTTACGATCTCCCATCCACTCATCAAGATTCCTCTTGAAGAGAGTCAATGAGGGACTCTGCCTAACCTGGACTGGGATTTTATTCCAGAGTGAAGGGAGCCTCTGGGTTATGAATCTGTCCCTCCAGCATGTCCTATTTATTTCAGTGCTGAGGTTCAAGTCTCTCGAGCATGTAGCTCAATGGGATTTGGATTTTCTGAGGTGCAGCATGTCCATTAATTCGGGTTGGACATGGCTTTATACATCAGGCACAGATCGCCTCTGAGCAGGCGGTATGCCACTGAGTAGAGCTGGAGTTTCTTTAACCGGGCAGCATATGGCATCTGTTTGAGCCCTTTGATCCTCTTGGTGAGGTACTTTTGGGGTCTTTCCAGTTGCTGCAGGTGTCCGGTAAGGTACATCCCAAAAGGGGCATTGTACTCAATTATGGGCCTGATGAGGGATGAGTAAAGAGGCACGATGACCTCCCCTGATCTAGATGTGAATCCCTTCATGATTAGGTGGGCTATATAAAATGTTTTTCTAACTACTTTGGCCACGTGGTTGTCAAATGAGAGATTGCTATCAACTTGGGTCCCCAGGTCCCTAATTACTTCTTCTGTACTTAATGGATTACCACCTATGTGGTAATTTCTGGGCACTTTGTTTTTGCCAAAGGGGATGACTATACACTTTTTGGTGTTTAGCTTGAGGCCATGGCTCTGGCACCAGTTGTCTGTTTCTATGAGGCCCTTTTGGAGGATGCTTGTGTCGGCTGGAGTGTCGATTATGGCGCCCAGTTTGCAGTCATCTGCAAACTTGGTCAGCCACAGTCCTTCCGTGTTGGCCTCTACCTCCGAAATATATACTGAACAGTTTTTTGTTTGTAGTGTTTGCCATTGAAAGTAAAGAAATTGAAGTCCAGTACAAGATTAATGAGCTTGCTTAACTTTTGCAGTTGTGCCTGTGTACCCTGATTATGTTTCTTAAGTTGCTGTTATACAGCAATTGTGAGGGAGCACTGTGTACAAGGATTCCACATCAATAGTTACCAAAATACTGTCAGCTTCCACTGTAATGTTTTTTATTTTCTTCAAAAAATCCATTGAATCTCTTATGTATGACTTATTCTTTTCTGCTAAAGGTTTCAGCAAGTAATCAAGGTAAATGGCTGTGGCTTCAGTAAGGGAACCTCCACTTGCTACCACCGGTCTATAAGGTGGGTCTTCTCTGTTCTTGTGTGGCTTTGGTATTCCAAAAAAGTAAGGTAAACATGGGCATAGGCTCCATAAATAATTATAAAGATTTTCAGTGATAAGTTTTTCTTCCCATAATGTGGTGAGATTAGTGTTCCATAAATCATATGCTCTTTTTATGTCATCCATGGTAAATAACTCCTAAAATCTGTTATCCTCGAGCATGTTCTCTATCTTTTGGTTGTAGCTAGTGGTATCAGTGACAAGTATACCTCCTCCCTTGTCTGCCTTCATTACATGCCTGAATTTATCATTGCCTAGCTCAAGCAATGCTTTTCTTTCTCCCTGTGGTAAGTTTTAAAGTTTTTCTTTGCAAGTTTTTAAGTGGTTTCCTGATATCCATCTCACACTTCACTTTGAAAGCAGCTAGTGTTTGATGTAGTGGTGGACAATAGCTGCTAGGCCTTTTTATAGTTTCATCAATAGGCTTATTTTCAGTGTCATTACTTTTGCCATGAAACTGTACCCTTAAGTTGAGCTTCCTCACAAACATTTTAAGGTCTATCAGTACTTGAGCAACCTCACTCCTGCAGCTTGGTACAAAAGTAAGTCCTTTGGACAACACACTTTTTTCCTCTTCAGTCAGAGCTTTAACAGAGTGGTTCCAGATAAGTGGAGCACCTGTTATTGTGGTACCTATTGTTGTTGTTATTGTACCTGTTATTGTGGCTGTTTCCTCTGTCTGAGCCTGGGACCTGGGTTGTAGTCGGGGTTCCAGTTGGGATTGCCCAGGTATTGTATTTCCCTCACCCCTGTCCACTGTTTGGTTCTCCTGTCTCCCTGAGAGTTTGCGGATAGAGTATGAGACCTCTGGAATTCCTCCTCTGCTTTCTGGAATCTCGGTGGGTTGTAGTAGTATTCCTCACTGTGGCTGTGGTATGGGGGTCCTGGTAAGAGGGACAAGCTCTGGGGCTCTGCTGGTGGTCGTTCTTGTTCTGGTATTGTTGCTGGCTTTGGTATTGGTGTAGTGGTTGATGTCTGTGTTGTCGATATTGGTCTTCCTGAAGAAACTGGTCTTTGTGATGGTGCTGCTGCTCCTGGTAGCTGGATTGTCTGTGGTCCCGTTTGTCCTGGTAGTCCTGTAATTTGTCCTGTAGAACTCTCTGTCGGTTCTGGTTGCCGCTGTGGCTTATGTTCCTGTCCTGATCCTTCTATGATGTCTAAGGCTTCTGCGGAGTGTTGATAGCCAGAGGGGATTGGGATTGTGGGGAATGAGATGTTGGAGGGGCAGTCTCCTGGTGGTCCTGTATTGTGCCCCTGTCTGATTTTGTGTGAGGATCTCCCCTGGGAAAATCCCGTTGAGGTCTGCTGGCATGGTTATATTTTCCCTTATATCCCCTGTAATAACTAAAACCTTGTCTGTTGTTGGTTCTCCTGTTGTTGTTGATATTATTATTGTACCTCCTAGTAAGTCTCCCAGGATCATCTTTGTCCAGTTGATCTCGTTCCATTTTATTAATCTTTCTTTCTTTAATGGACTGCTCATATCCTTTCACTCTTTCTTTAAGTAGCTCAAATTTAGCATCTAGGTTATTGTGGTTCTCATTTTCCAATGTTGTTTTTAAAGATGTAATGTCAGCCTTTATAGCTTCCTGCACACTAAGGTTGTTTCTTACTAGCAGACGAATAAGTTTGTAGCTGGCATCCTCTAAAATATCTTCCCATTCCTTAGAAAGTGAATCATCCATATTTTTCCACATTGGTCTTTTGTTCAATCTAAGTCCCCGGGGTAGTCTCTTCTTATCTATGCTTTGTTGTAAATAAATGTGTCCCCAGCAGAGACCCTGCATGCGTTTCAGTTGCTTTTCTAGTTTAGAAAAAGTCTCTGAATTCATATTTTCTAGGCCCATTCTTCCCTGTCCATTTTCTGTATCCGTTTGTATCTGATCTGCTTCTGTATCATTCCAGATAGGTACAGTTAGTAAATCTTTTAGCCTGTCATTATCCATGTCTTAAAATGCTGGAATTCCACACCGATTCAGGGATCCTTTAACGGAACAAAAACCTTGGTCTCAGAAACCAAAGTACCAACAAAAAACAAGTAATCTCTGTGGTATCCCCAAAGTCTCAAAACAACCCACTAAAGTGTAGTGGGTCTAAAAACAAAACAGTATAAGAAACTTCTCTGTGTGGAAGATTTTCATTCCATATATTTCTAGTTAATCGCTGTATATTAATCAGATCAGACAATGGTAGTAGAAGTAGTGAAAGTAAACTCGTCAAGTCAAAAAGTAATAATAGAAAATATATAATTCTACAGCATTACTAAGTATTTGAAAGTAATCCAAGCAAGGCAGGCAGTCTGTTTCCAGTCGAAAATCCTTTATTAAGTACACAGACAAGCGAGCCAAGTAAAACAAAAATAGAGTAATAATTTCCTCGCAAGCTTTCTAAATAATAATATACTTTTTATCAGGCATGGGAGTGGTTTATTGTGCTGTAAAACAAAGTGTTATTGGTACACATGTTAAATTCACATCCCTTCCCCCATCAGTGTGACATTCGAGCTGGTCCTGCCCTACCTAGTAGCTGTCATAATAATATATAGCCCTAATGTACTTTAATAGTACATCTTATTTAACCAAATTATTAAGTAGATTATTAAGTCTGTGATTTTATACGAGGCAATATACTACATGGCTGGAAATATATCAACCTTAGTTCATTTTGCGATCAAAAATTACATATAAATATATACATATACATTTTGCATGTAAAAATCAGTTTCTATTTTCATAACCTATTGTTAACAAAGATCGCTTTCGTCCTTCTAGACTTCTTCAGGTCTCTGTACAAGAATCCCAAAAACCTATATAATTGTATAATTAGTTAGTATTGTTATTACCATCATTTTGAATAAAGTGGAAAAAAGAATCAGAAAAAAATAAAAATAAATAAAAAATATATATATATGTATGATGATGGAAACAAAATATACACTTAAATTTCAAATTATTTAAAATGGTATTTAAAACCAATTTGTAGAAAAAATAAAATAAAATACAATTAGTCATGTAAACAATGTGGCAATTTTCTAAGTTCCAGTGCACTTTTAATTGAACAGTAGTAGTTTAGTCCAGGCTTTCTAAAAGAGTTGCCACATGAGTTCATGTTTCTCCAGAATATTCGGGATGTCTCCTTCAAGATCACCCATGTCTATGCGATCCAGGATCTGGAACTTAAAACCTGTGTGTCTTTTATGAAGAGAAAGGTGTTTGGCTAGTGCATTATTTATTTCTGACAGATGACATGAAATCCTTCGCTTGAGTTTATTTACAGTCTTGCCCACATAGAATGCATCACATTCATTGCACTGTGCCCTGTAAATTACTTTTTTAGTGTTACAGTCACCTCCTGCACTGGTGCACTGCTCGCGGATTGCCGTTGCCATGGAAAAGCTGAAAATATTTCTGTTTTTTTCCACGGCAATGTGGCAAAGTCACCAACCTGGACCTGCAGTTAGAGGGATTCCCTGCTAGGTCCGGGTGGTGTAATTCAAGCATTAATTGGCTGCAGGGATTGGAGGGGGTGGGGATTTACCTAGAAGAGCCCAATAAATGTTGCAGCTGTAGAGCAGTATTGTTTTAGTGTTCTACAGCTGCAAAGGAAAAAAGATCTGAAATCTCTGAAGCCAGCCAGCCAGCACAGTAGCCATCCAGCCAGCCAGCAAAGAAGCCAGCCAGCCACCAGCAAAGAAGCCAGCCTGCAAGCGAGCCTGCTAGCCAGCAAGTGAGCCTGCCAGCCAGCCAGCCCAGCCACTTGAGCAGACAGAGCCAGTCATCCAACTAGCCATTCCAGCAGGAAGGAAGCAAGCTAGCCCAGCAAAAACTGTGAAAATGGTAAGTACATAACATAGTATTTTGTGGCTTTAATTATTTAAAATGGGAATATTGTGCTTTATTTAAGTTTTTAATGTTTAGAGGTAGATGGGGATGTGGTATGCAGTATTTAAATCTGTGCAATGGTTATTTTGAGATTTTTGAGTAGTAGTTTAAAATGGGAATATATTGTGGTTTAATTTTTTAATGTTTAGAGGTAGATGGGGGTGCAGTACGCAGTATTTAAATCTGTGCAGTGGTTATTTTAAGATTTTTTAGTAGTAGTTTTTAAAGGTATAAAACCTGTATGTATATGTAATTGTTATTGTTCTTGGGGTATGATTTGGAAGCATTACTTTTAAAAGGCTGAACTGTGTGTATAGAAGTTGTTTATTTCTGGTGGGGAGCAGTGAAATATAAATTTAGTGTGATGTATTTCTATTGTCGTAGCTTTTTCTGGGTATTTTCTGTTTGCAGATAGAAAATGTTCGAGCATAGTTTGCACTTTTTTGTGTGGAAATGTGTGCAATTTAATGCTGTTTTCAGGATGTTAGGATATACTGTTTAGGTAAAGTTTACTGTTAGTTCTTGCAAGTCAATGTGTATGTGGTACAAGTCTATCTTTTGAAGGGGAATGTTAGTTAATGTAATGCATTTGTTATTCTAGTAGATACATGTTGCCAACTTGCCGGAGCTGTTTCAAGATTGTTTTCATTTATATTTGTAAATGTGTGCATTTAATTTTTTATGCATTTTTAATAAGGTTAAAATGTCCTGCTTTGCTTGTAATGTGAATATGGGTGTGCCTCTATGCAGCTATGTTTGTACAGTGTGTATGTACAAAATTCTGCATAGGTTGTACATACACACTGTACAAACATAGCTGCATAGAGGCTGCTGCACCTACCAGAAGCAAGCCCAAAACAAACCCCAAAAGAAATTACACTGGTGGAATCCTAACCTTGACAGGGTATATAACAAAAGGATAAAGTCATGACCAAAGTCAGAAAGAATAACTATCATATTGATAAGAGCTCACTAATAAAAACTAAACAGGAAATTAAGAGAAATAATTAAATCCAACTAGGCTAGTTACAAGGTCAAGATAACTTCTCATCCTAAAGATGCCCACAAGGCCTTATACAGCTATTTCCAATACCTCAAAGGTATCACACAAGACTGTGCAGAACTGGTAGTAAATGGCACCACCTTCACTGAATAGAGTGACATAATGAATCTTCTGCCTGACAATTTCAGCTCAAAGTTTACCCCCCCACACCACCTTGCCACCAACTGTGAAATCCCTACTACCATAACCACCAACTATCAGCAAGGAGAAGGTCATAGCAGTGCTCACAAAGGCTAAAATCACAACCACAATTGGACTGATAATATCCCTGGTTGCCTCTTAAATAGCCTGAAACATGACCTATCAGGACCACTTGAACCAATTTTCAACTTCAGCTTCAAAACATGCAATGTACCAAGCAAATTAAGGACAGCAAAAATTATGCCCCCTTCAGAAGGGTGGGTCATCAATGGAGCCCAAAAACTACAGACCTATTAGTCTGACTAGTGCACTATGCAAAGGCATGGAATTAATTATCATGGAAATGATAAACAAAGACATTGGCAACCTAAGGTCACTGGACCCATCCCAGTTTGGTTTTGTCAAAGGAAGGTCATACCTACTTGACCGGGTAGACTTCTCTGAGAAGATAACCAAGGCAAAAGATGGAGGGAAAATAGTGAATACTGCCTACCTAGACCTGGCTAAGAAGTTTGATACCATATCCCACTCAGGTAATGTGGGCAAACTCACCAAACTAGGCATAAATCCTTACACAGCTCACTAGATTGCCAGCTAGCTCACAGGTAGCTCACACGTAGGACCCAAGAAGTAAGGATTGGTGACACCAGGTCCAGCAAGAGGCAGGCCACCAGTGGAGTACCACAGGGTTTTTGCAGGACCTACTCCTATTTGGTGTCTAATTCTCAGAAGTAGGCTAATGTCAAGTGCTTCTGTCTCACCAAGTTCATAAACGACTGCAAATTGGGAGCTGTCATAAATTCCCCCCTTGACACAAGCATTCTGCAAGAGGGTCTAACACAGACAAATTTCTAGTGCCACAACCACAGAGTAAAACAAATTGCAAAGAAATGCATTATAGTGCCTTTTGGGAAAATGTCTACTCAGGCAAATTACTCCATTGATAATTTGTCCAAAATGCTGAACACCCTTTCAAAAGGCAGCATATTCAGGGGATCTAAAAAATAATTTCAATAGAAAGATGATGTTCATACAAATACTCAAAAATTGTATAGGAATCCAACAGACCATAAAAATAAACTCCGCATGTGCTGACCACAATCTTCTTTAATAACCAAGGATAAAATTCAGTAAATTCAAGCTATAAGTCTGCTGCAAGCAGACTTCATCAGAATAATAAATACACAGTTCCTCTCCTTTTTATATATTTGAGTTAAAACAATTTACTACATAATTGTAGTTAATAGTCAATTAAATCTGTTAATTAAAACAATTGTAACACTTATATTCTGCTTTACTTCCTTGTATGGTCATGGCACAAAAAGCAGGAAGTATGTGTAAACATAAACCTTAAAATGCATGTTTTTCTAAATGCTTTACAACATACCATTCAGAAATTCCTTTCCTATTTTTTTCTTTTTTTCTTTCAAAGCTGATTAATGCTTAAATTAGATTAAATTATTTGCACAGTTTTCTATTTTCTTTGGTAAAATATATTATAATCTATATACACAAATATATAATATATATGTTCACATAGTATATAATTAAATATATGCACATTAAATATATAGTTGACAGTTATTTACAAATTTCATGTATAGGAACTTGTTTCATATGGTAAATTTACGTTTGTTTCATACTTGTGACATGTGATTCAAATAACAAACTATGAAACTTTTCATTAAAATTTTCTATAAAAATATCACCCTTCTTGATGAATACCTGTTATATAGCATACTAACTTCTTGTTCTATTGAATTTTCTTATCTATTTAGGAGAAGTTAAATAAAAGTCCTTCATCATTTCATTGTTAAAAATTGTTAAAAATTGTTGTTAAACATTTATTATCAAATGTATTGTTAGAATTGTCAAATGAATGTTCTTATTTTCATTGTTTATAACAAGAAAACATCACCAGAGAACTAAATTATACAAAAATATGAAAATATGAAATTATAAAACTTAGATATAAAATTACTGTGGCATAAATAACAGTATATATTTTACATAAGTTTTGTATGAAATATAAAATTAATTTATGTAACCAAAAACACTGATGCTAAAGGTCTGATGCAAGCAGTATGATATGAGGTGTAATTATGTACATTATTATATCTCCTGGTTACAAATGTTATTACTTGAATTACCAAGTTTTTTATTGCTTATTTGTTGATTATACTTCTAAATCCTTGAGGCCTTGTCTATTAATATGGGTTTAATACTTATATATTCATTAAGTCCTGGAGGGGTATTAGATCTTAACAGTATGTTGTAAAGCATTTAGAAAAACATGCATTTTAAGGTTTATGTTTACACATACTTCCTGCTTTTTGTGCCATGACCATACAAGGAAGTAAAGCAGTTACGGAATATAAGTGTTACAATTGTTTTAATTAACAGATTTAATTGACTATTAACTACAATTATGTAGTAAATTGTTTTAACTCAAATATATAAAAAGGAGAGGAACTGTGTATTTATTATTCTGATGAAGTCTGCTTGCAGCAGGGTACGATTTACTGAATTTTATCCTTGGTTATTAAAGAAGATTGTGGTCAGCACATGCGGAGTTTATTTTTATGATGTTCATACAGCATTACAGTCTACATTACAAATAATTCTCCTTGCTTTACTAAAATGTATTGTTAAGTGTTTATTTATAGATACCATGTTGCTTATTTGTATTGTTTGCTCTCAAAAGGCAAGAAACTAAATAAGGGTGGCACTGTGTTTTGAATGTTAGACGTTGAACTACTGGCACCAAAGGATCCAGAACTTGCACAGCAAAGAGGGGGAAGAACAGCTGGAAAAAACAAAATTAGTAATCATTAGATTGTAAATACAATTTTTATTGATGAAGCAGCCGACTACCTTGTATAGATATTTTACAATCTGAACAATGTAGAATTTGGTCAACTAAGTTAAGTGGGTTTTTGTTTGTGTGTGTGTGTGTGTGTGTGTGGGTGTGGGTGTGTGTGTGTGTGTATTTTATGGTTAGAGTTAGTGTTCGATGAGGGAACAGATTTAGTTTATGAATCTCAATCTCTACTTCAACATAAATACAATATGTCGGAGGGTTAAGTATGTATCACAGAGAATACCTAATGTATGGAACCATTTTTCACTCCACATAAAGTGAAGTACTTCTCTTACTCTATTCCAACAAAATTTTGGACAAATGGATTCCACAAATTTAACCCCGGTTTAGCAGCCATATCCCTTGTGGATAGGGGCAACAAGTAAATGTCTCTTCATAGCCTTTTTCAACCTGCCACTGGGTTATTTTTATGCAAAATATAAGCTTTAAAATCTGCCATGGGAATATAGGGTTAGACTTCTTAAGACCTTCTCAAATCACTAGTCTATCATATACCTATGAACCTATGTGTGAGTCTTTGTGGGTTAGGGTATACTAACATTCTGCATTCTATCAGAAAGCCAGCTGGCTATCCAGAGTGTATCATAGGGAGTTAAACCTATATCCATAAGTTTTCTTACAATGCCTAAGTGGGGTAATGTATGGAATACCTTAGCCAGGTCAAGGTCTGTGGTTGTTAATGTTCTGCCAACATGCATTGTCTTGGTAACCTTCTCAAAGAAGTCCACTGGGTTAAGTAGGTATGATCCGCACTTCACAAAACCTGGATTGGATCCAGTGCTTGAAGGTTTTCTATGTACCTTAATAATCAAACTTGGACCAGTGGATGGAAAACAGAAATGCACCCCAGGTCTAGCACTTATGTCTGTAATGGACAGAAGCAGCCTGTAAATCTTGATCTAGCTTAACCATATCCCTTATAATAACTTCTAGGTCACACACATTTACAGGATGCAGTTGGATGTACAGTAGCTTGTTTAAATGTATAAAATGCATTGTAGCCTTGCACTTAGTAGGAGCACAGATGTCTGTGCTCTCCAAGGGTAGTAGAGCTTGGAAGGAGTGTAGCCTCTTGTTTAACCTCCTAGCATGGAGCAGTAATACCTTCAAATTCCCTTGGGTTGATTTTGATATGTTGGAAGGTTTGTCAGTATGACATTTCCTAAAAAAACGACTACAGGGGAGGACAATGTTTTAGCCAATATTTAAAGGCCTAGAGGGGACAGGACAAGATCATCATTTGCAAAGACACATGGTCTGTTTACCATATCCTCCCATGCTGACAAATACTGTAGTCCCTTAGAATGACACCAGAAAGTAAGCCAATTGTTAAAGTCAATCATCTTCTGTTTGTATTGCAGTATCGTCCAGAATGTTGCTCATTGCTAGGCTAATACCATCCTTGGATACATAGTCCAAGAGTTCCACAATGTCTCCCTTCATATATTCTTGTTCCAGAAGGTGATTTCAAGACAGGTACTTCCATGCATGCAAAACATCAGTAGCAGGTATGACACTACAAAACATGCCTGAAGTCCCGGTACAGCAAAAGGTATTATTGGAGGGTATATTATGTGTCTTACAACTAACAGTATATTGTCTGATCACCGAGATGCCTTTTTTAAAATGCGATATCATGCTATTCTGCCAACTGCACTTTCTTTCTGATGGAGACAGAGAGGCAGGGCATACAAGATTGTTGCCTTTGCCTCTTGTATTCCTTTATCTCACTTCAGGTGGCCATCTGTAGAATTTAGGCTACTTTCAAGACAAGTACTGATAACTTTAGTCTGCTGCTGCTTGCTACCCCCTACCATCTCAGTTGCTGAAATGTCAAACAGGATCCATTCTGAATTTCCGTTCCCAATCTCTCCAGGTATATGAAATGTCTTCTGAACTCATTCCACACAGTTGCATTTGCTAAACATTGCCAATATACCTTTTCTGCATGTTGCAGTTCATTGGATCTGTCTAGCAATCACTCCTGCCAAGTGATCCAACACAGAATTAACTGGTGTTCACTTGACAGCTGTGTACATCTCTTGATCTGACTTCCCACAGCATGTTTTCACTTCTGATTACATGACTTCTTAGGAGCTGCAGATGAGCTGTGTGCACCTGTCACACTATACCAGATATGTCCATCTCCTCATGTGATCCATGAAGTCTTCCTTAGCAATAGGGGCAGTATTTGTTACATTATAATTTACTGTAGCATCTGTGTTTGGAAAAGCAAAGAACTATAAATAGCTTTTACATGCATTTGCACTAACAGGCATGAGTTTTCCTTTGAACAACTTGACATTCTGTTATGGTAACCCACCTATAACCTTCATTCTGCCAGGGAGCCAGATACTGAATCAGGTAAACATTATCTTTCTCAAACCCATTGTAGTGCAGCATGCAGGACGGGGAACATGAAGGGACCCAAGCAGTCACTGGGATGCAACAAGAAATGGAGTCAGGATCTTCCATATAACGCAAGCTCTGACTCTGCTTTATTGGAAATGCTGCATATCCCCAAGTCAAATGCTACACGGGTTACTCACTCTAAAGACTTTATCCTGGTATGTGACACTAATAGAACATGCTGGATGGACAGATTTGTCTCCCACAGGTTACCACAGCTTTGGAACAGACTCCCACATCATATCAAACAGAGCACCTCATTGGCCCTCTTCAAATGCAGTCTGGACGATTGGATGGGTAACTGTAAATTCACACCTAGGGTTCCACCTGTCTCCCTCTTTGACAGGGGCAATAGGTGCTGATTGTGAAGAGTGGGTAAAGATAGATGAAGGCTGCCAGCCTAGCCAGATAGAATTTTATAGATAATTCTATAATTTGTAAATATCAATGTAAGACACAGACTTGTTGTCTTAAATGTAAAGAAATACTGTTACATGTGGAACTGGAAATAAATGCGACAACAGTGCACTTTACTGACCAAAGTAAACCATGTGGTGACCCTTTGATGTAGAAAGTGGTGCCAAGGGGTCTATATGAAGACATTATTTCTATTGTTTTAACCAAGAGTTAAATTGCTAGATTTAAACATGCAAATGTATTTTTATTGCTCTGCTCCTGACCAGCTGCAAAATAACAAAAGGGAGATGTTAAGAATGTAAATGCAGTTTCTGTAGCCTGGGAACCCAGGGAAGTGTGAAGAATGATGTAATGTGTAGCCTGGGAACCCCAGGAAACTGTGAAGAATGATGTAATGTAAATCAGAACTTAAATTTCAATTTAAACAGAGAGAACCAGAGAGGATTAAACATTTTTGTCTTGATCATCCAACTCATCAGCACTCTGCCTGTTTTTTATGTAAGTTATCTTAGACTTGTGTTTTCTTTTAGAAATAGCTAGAGACTAGAAAGATTAGACTAAGTGTTTTTCTGTGATGTCAGAACTGTACTATTGAATTATTTTAAGTATTTCTCTGTGATCTCTGAACTCTTGACTAGCACTGTGTAGTAAGAAGTATTGTCTTGTGTTTTTATTATTTATTATTAACCTTTCAACTATGGCTGTTTTGTGTAGAGATAATTTAAGCTCTAGAGTACATTGCATATTTATAGTGTCCAAGTCACTACAAATAAGCCTTGACTGTTTAGTCACACTTAACAATTGGATAATAATATTGCACAGTAATAACTGGACACCCTTTTAAGGGTCTTTGAGTAGCTAATAAATATTAGCTGGGTGGTGGCAGGTGGTACTACCGTATAGTCTGGGTAATAGGGGCACAGCTGGAGAACCTGTGCCAGCATTTCCCAGGAGTGTCTGTGTGGTTGTATAATCTCTTATCTCAAAGTGTGTGTGTGTCAGCTACTTGAGCAAGGACACAAAGTACTGGTTGGACAGAGAGGGTGCTGGAGGTTTTAGCTTGCCCAGATAGGCTGAGATCTGGACCCTATAGCTGTGCCAGTGGGGAGTCTTATTAGGGACCTGGAGAGCAAGGGAGCGGCCATCCCCAGACTGACTGTGATCTCTGTGTGCTCTTAAGGGAAATTGCACTTTACTGTGTGTGTGTGTGTGTGTGTGTGTGTGTGTGTGTGTGTGTGTGTGTGTGTGTGTGTATTTGTTATCCTTTCTTCATATATGAGACACCCTCTCTGGTGTTAGTGGTGAGGATTGAGGCTCCTTGATTGCTGGGCCAAGGCACGGGTGTCACATATTAATTGGTGGTAGTGGTTGGGATATCCACACCACATATTAATTGTTTGGCAGTGGTGGGATATCCACATCACATATTAATTGGTGGCAAATACTAACTGGCTTGCAATGGTGTGGGTAGAGTGAATTCCTGTAGCTTGGGAACAGTGAGCTTTGAAGGTATTTTGTACTCTAAATCAGCCACGCAGTGAATATTCAGAGTTCAGATCACAATTGTTTTATTTCTTTTGTTAGCTTAGTTAGTCAGGGTGAGCAGGCAGCATGTCAGCAGAGGAGTATGAAAAGCTGACAAGGAGCCAGCTGGCTAAGATGTGCCAGGCTAGGGGACTGGTTCATGGAAACATGACTAAGGCAAACCTGATTGCAGCCTTGGTTACAGCTGCATCAGAAAACAGCAACCAGGAGGACAATTGGACTGGCAGTGGAGATATAATACCATCGGAGAATGGACAGCTCAACCTTTCTGTAGAGGACTTAAAAATCCATCTTTAGCTAAAGAGACTTGAGTTAGAAGCCAGGCGTTTGGAGATAAAAGCCGAGGAAAACGAGAGGCAGAGGAAGCAAGAGAGAGAAATGCTGACTTTTCGCCAGAGTCATGGAGAAAATGGGGAAGGGAGTAACTGGACCCCAGAAGCACAGCTCAGTAAATTTCTTCTGCAGTTTAAAGAGGGGGATAATTTTGATAGTTTCATTCATATGTTTGAGAGGGTATGCAAACAGTATAGTGTTGACCAAAGGCTCTGGGCACGGTTCCTGACCCCCGTACTCCATGGTAAAGCTGTAATTGTGTTGTCTAAAATGTCTGACATTGCATGTTTTCATTATACTGCTGTAAAAAATTGTGTATTAGAGTTTTTTAAGCTAACACCTGAAACGTATAGGAAAAAGTTTTGTGAGCATAGACACAAGGTAAATGAAAATGTGTGTGAATATGTTGCTGAACTGAGCACTTATTTCCATAGGTGAGTGAGTGGATGTCAGGTCACCGCCTTTGAAGGGCTGGCAGACTTTTTGGAGAGGGAGCAAGCCCTTAGCACTTTGCCTGAGGACATGAGGATCTGGTTAGCTGATAGACAATGTGCTACTTCAGATGAGTTGGGGAAGAAGGGAGACCTATACCTGGCAAGCAGGGCAGCCCTGCACAGGAAGGGGACCCCCAGTGCTGCTCATGGGTCTAAAGGAACCCATGGTGAGCAGCACAGACTGCCTCAACAGAATCTGCCAGTAGCAGGGGAAGCCACTAGTCCAGGTACACGTCCAGGACCTAGAGTTAGATGTTTTGAATGCAACCAGTGGGGCCATGTGGCATACTGGTGTCCATGGAGGCAAAGTGGGGAACAAAAGTTGAGGGAGCCAGTAAGTGGGACAGACAAAATGCCAATAGTAGGTTGTCTTGAGACAAGAGGGGTACCGAACTACCATACTGCAGATGTCCTGGTAGGGAAGGATTTGGATGAGACAGTACCATGTGCTTATGCAGTTACAAACAGTCAGGCTAGGACACAAGTATGTGGGTCTGGTAGCCTGGGGGAGACCCAGACAGACTGCATACTTTCAGCCAGGACTGGTGAGGTGGTTACTTCAGGGAGGGAGCTACACTGTAGCAGTGAGTCTGAAGGTGACCAACAGCTGCTTGTGGGTACTGATGGTCCCTTGGACAGAGTGACTGCAAAGGTAGAGGTGAGTAGTAGTACCCAGACTGACAGTGAGACACCACTGTCAGAGGATGCCAGACTTCCTGTGGAAGGGGAGCTGGGAAGGGTTACAAGGAGACAGTTAAGACAGGCTCAGCTCTCAGAACCTACATTGCAAGGCCTGAGGCAGGTAGATAGGGAGGCACCTAATTCTCAAGGAAAGGGGGAATCTGTATACTGGGACAACTGGTTACTATACAGAGAGTGGACCCCTGAGGGAGGGCTAGAATGTGAGAGAGTACAACATTTGGTAGTGCCTAGAGCCTACCATCTGGCACTTCTAGCCATAACTCATGATATTCCCTTTGCAGGTCATATTGGCATAAAACATACAACGAGGCATATTATGCAGAACGTCTATTGGCCTGGAATTTCCAGAGATGTAACAGGGTACTGCAGGATGTGTGAGCAGTGCCAAAAGGTAAGTAAAGCAGGAGACAAGGTGAGAGCTCCTTTGATGTCTTTGCCTGTGATTGAAGAGCCATTTCAGAGGGTAACTATGGATATTGTGGGTCCTCTGAGTACCCCAAGTTCCACAGGGAAAAGTATATCCTAGTGGTAATGGATTATGCTACATGATACCCTGAGACAGTGGCCTTGTCTTCCATTGAGGCAGAGAAGGTGGCAAATGCTTTGGTAGAGTTTTTCAGCAGGGTAGGTTTCACAAAAGAAATACTGACTGACAGAGGTGCCAATTTCATGCCAGACCTGATGGCTTGTCTGTGGAAGTCCTGTGGGGTGAAGCACATGAAGACCACCCCCTACCATCCCCAGACTAATGGTCTTGTTGAGAGGTTAACCTCTACAATCAAGTCCATGCTACAGGCATTTGCAGATCAGTTTAAGAGGGAGTGAGACAAATATTTGGCCCATATGTTGTTTGCTTACAGAGAGGTTTCCCAGGAATCCATAGGTTTTTCACCTTTTGAGTTGCTGTATGGGCATAGGATGAGGGTACCTCTAGATTTAATTTGTGATGAGTGGGAAGCTGAGTGCGAGTCTCACAAGGACTCTGTTGTGGCATTCTTCCTAAACCTCAGAACAAGGCCCAGGGAACTCATGGGCTTGGCCCAGGAGAACCTGGCAGAAGCCCAACAACAGAAAAATGTGTGGTATGACAGGAATGCTCAAGCTAGAGACTATGCTGTGGGGCAGCAGGTGATGGTTCTCATTCCTGTCAGACACAACAAGCTGCAAGCAGCTTGGGAGGGACCCTACAAGGTGGTAAGAAAGGTAAGTGATGTTAACTACATGGTGGAACTGCTAGACAGAAGGCAGGGGCACAAATTGTACCATGTTAACATGATGAAACCTTACCATGATAAGGAGGCCCTTGTGCTGAGCATTTGCAGTGGTTTGCAGCAGGAGTCTGAGGGAGATCTGGGGACTGATCTCCTCAGTGAGGCTCGGGCTGACATCTCAGTGGAAGGGGTAGCAATGTCCCAGCAGCTATCTCCTACCCAGGTTTGAGAAATCCAAGCAGTGTTGCAGGAATTTGGGGACATGTTCACTGGGAAACCAGGGTGCACCCACCTGGTGCAGCACCAGGTGGATACAGGACCCCAAAGGCCTATTAGGCAGGCCCCTTATAGAGTGCCTGAGAGAGTCAAACAGACTCTGAGGGAGGTGGTACAGGAGATGTTGGAACTAGGGGTGATTCAAGAGTTCAGAAGTCCCTGGGCCTCCCTAGTGGTGCTGGTGCCAAAGAAGGATGGCAGCACCAGGTTCTGTGTGGACTACAAGAAATTAAATAGTCACACAGAGTCAGATGTTTACCCCATGCCTAGGACAGATGAGGCCCTAGAGCAGCTGGGTGGGGCTAAGTATCTTACAACCATTGATCTTACCAAGGGTTACTGGCAGGTGCCCTTGACTCCCACTGCTAGAGAGACGTCAGCCTTTGTGACTCCTTTTGGTTTGTATGAGTTCACAAAGATGCGCTTTGGGATGAAGAATGCCCCAGCAACTTTCCAGAGGCTGGTAGATCATATCCTAGCAGGAGCAGGAGGGTTTGCTCTTGCTTACCTAGATGATATTGCCATCTACAACCATTCCTGGCCAGAGCACCTTCAGCATTTCAGGGTGGTGCTGGGCAGACTACAGAGGGCACGGTTGACCATTAAGCCAAGCAAATGTCAGGTGGGTATGGCAGAGGTCTCCTACCTAGGACATAGAGTGGGGAGTGGTAAGATAAGGCCAGAACCTGCCAAAGTGGAAGCCATTAGCATGGCCTGCACCTGTTACCAAAAAGCAGGTGAGGGTATTTTTAAGGATAGCAGGGTACTACAGAAAGGTCATCCCCAGTTATAGTACCATAGCTGCTCCCCTCACAGACCTGACAAGGAAGAACAGGCCAGATAAGGTAGTGTGGACCCCAGCATGTGAACAGGCATTCCAGAAGCTTAAAGAAGCTTTGGGAGGACCCCCTGTGTTAGCTAGTCCAGATTACAGCAAATAATTTGTTGTGCAGGTGGATGCTTCAAACCATGGGGTGGGGGCTGTACTTAGCCAGATTTCTTCAGAGGGAGAAGAGCACCCAATGGTTTATCTCAGTCATAGGCTCCAACCCAGGGAGGAATGCTATGCAGCTGTAGAAAAGGAATGTCTAGCCATAGTGTGGGCACTGCAGAAACTTCAGCCTTATCTGTACGGAAGAAAATTCCTTGTAATGACAGATCACAACCCCCTAACATGGTTAAACAGAGCTAGCCAGCAAAATGCCAAGTTGCTAAGATGGAGCCTAAGGTTGCAAGCATATGATATGTCAGTGTACCACCGCAGTGGGAGTAGCAATGCCAATGCAGATGGGCTCTCAAGACAGGGAATGGGGTAGGTATACTCAGATAGACCTGACCCTCCCAAACAGCATTTCTCAAGGGTCACTTGAAAAACTAGCTTGAGTTCTCCAGGGGAGGAGATATGTGAAGAGTGGGTAAAGATAGATGAAGGCTGCCAGCCTAGCCAGATAGAATTTTATAGATAATTCTATCATTTGTAAATATCAATGTAAGACACAGGCTTGTTGTCTTAAATGTAAAGAAATACTGTTACATATGGAACTGGAAATAAATGTGACAACAGTGCACTCTACTCGCCAAAGTAAAGCATGTGGTGATCCTTTGATGTAGACAGTGGTGCCGAGGGGTCTAGATGAAGAAATTCTTTCTATTGTTTTAATCAAGAGTTAAATTGCTAGATTTAAACATGCAAACATATTTTTATTGCTCTGCTCCTACCCAGGT
This sequence comes from Protopterus annectens, assembly GCF_019279795.1. NCBI lineage: Eukaryota > Metazoa > Chordata > Ceratodontiformes > Protopteridae > Protopterus > Protopterus annectens. Next base: position 235,145,801 of record NC_056728.1, on the reverse strand, counting down.
GCAAAATAACAAAAGGGAGATGTTAAGAATGTAAATGCAGTTTCTGTAGCCTGGGAACCCAGCGAAGTGTGAAGAATGATGTAATGCGTAGCCTGGAAACCCCAAGAAAGTGTGAAGAATGATGTAATGTAAATCAGAACTGAAATTTCAATTTAAACATAGAGAACCCGGGAGAATTAAGCATTTTTGTCTTGACCATCCAACTCATCAGCACTCTGCCTGTTTTTCTTATGTAAGTTATCTTTGACTTGTGTTTTCTTTTAGAAATAGCTAGAGACTAGAAAAATTAGACTGTTTTCCTGTGATCTCAGAACTGTACTACTGAATTATTTTAAGTATTTCTCTGTGATCTCTGAACTCTTGACTAGCACTGTGTAGTAAGAAGTATTGTCTTGTGTTTTTATTATTTATTATTAAATATTTTAAAACTTTTCAACTGTGGCTGTTTTGTGTAGAGATAATTTAAGCTCTAAAGTGCATTGCATATTTATAGTGTTTACTGTCCAAGTCACTCCAAATAAGCCTTGACTGTTTAGTCACACTTACCAATTGAATAATAATATTGCACAGTAATAATTGGACACCCTTTTAAGGGCCTTTGAGTAGCTGATAAATATTAGCTGGGTGGTGGCAGGCGGTACTACCATATAGTCTGTGTAATAGGGGTATAGCTGGAGAACCTGTGCCAGCCTTTCCCAGGAGTGTCTGTGTGGTTGTATAATTTCTTATCTCAAAGTGTGTGTGTGTGTGTGTGTGTGTGTGTGTGTGTGTGTGTGTGTGTGTGTGTGTGTGTGTGTGTGTGTCAGCTATTTGGGCAGGGACATGAAACACTGATTGGACAGAGAGGGCACTGGAGGTTTTAGCTTGCCCAGCTAGGCTGAGATCTGGACCCTATAGCTGTGCCAGTGGGGAGTGTTATTGGGGACCTGGAGAGCAAGGGAGCGACCAGCCCCAGACTGACTGTGATCTCTGTGTGCTGTTAAGGGAAATTGCACTTTACTATGTGTATTTGTTATCCTTTCTTCATATATGAGATGCCCTCTCTGGTGTTAGTGGTGAGGATTGAGGCTCCTTGATTGCTGGGCCAGGGCAGGGGTGTCACACTGATCATGAAAATAAGGACAGAACTTGGCTAGGCTTGTAAGGGCCCTAGGGCCATTAGTCTGGTAACTTCCTATGATCTTATAATCTAACACTGACTAACACATTGTTTTATAATGGGTTACATAATAATCAAGACAATTGCATTGAGTATAAATATTTGGTGGTACATTAGTTTTCACTGCTTACTTTCTTCTAACTTAAACTATGCATTTGCTAGCAGAATCCCTCAAATTTAGGTTACTTTGGAATGTGGTCCAGTACTGACTACCTAATTATTATACAGGCTTTTACTCCAGTAGTAAATGCAGCAAAGGGAATTTCACAATAGGTGTGAAATGAAGTGAAAACACGTCCATTCATTTTGATGAGTCAGTGAAGAGAGGTGACAATGTGTCCATTCATCTTGATGAAGCAGTGGGGACAGAGTTCTGCTCTGTATGATTGAGAGATTTCCTTGCTATTAGTGGTTAACGTAAAAGCACAGCAGTTTTAGTGTGTAAAAGATGGTAAAGAAGACATTATTGGAGGGCATATTTTCAACTTTGAAAATATGTTTTATCTAATCACACTCAGAGGAAAGGTTGGAGTCGTGTTTAGTGCAATCTTTTTATATTACTGTTTTTTGTTGTATAATTGCAACAAGAATGGATGAGTTTATGGAAGGGAAGAATTATGAGTTTAAACCCCTTGAGGAATTAATTGGGATAAAGGACCCTGCTTTGTAGAATGAACAATGGGTAGGTCTTTGAGGGGCTGTTTCAAAAACAGAACATAAACTTTGTAGAAGACTGCTGCAACATCACAATATGGTATGACTACACCAGACAACTGCTGAATATTGTAGGTATGTACAACCTTTATTACCTCTGAGAGACTTTTCCTTGAACTGTGATGAATTACTAATTTTCAGCTTTTGCATTGTGCATGCACATTGAGGAAGAAGCAAGTATAAATTGCACATTAAGTGTACATTTGTTGCAATTTGTTTCTTAAGGAATCTAATGTTATGTAGTATTGGAATATATTTGTGGACCTTGTTTCCTACTTTAACTGTGGTTTGGGTGGGCTTGTATTTCTGTTTGTGAGCAGGGTTTTCCAACTTTTGGTATTATTTTTATTTCTTTTTTTTTTTTCTCCTGAACAGTCGGTCTTGTTTTAGACTTCATTCTCATTTAACAGGAAGTTGTTCTGTGTGAGTTTGTTTATACAAATTACAGTATTTGCTTATCTGAGTGAGTGTGTGTATACGTGTTATTTGATATTAGTTGTGTCTTGTTTGTGGGTAGTGGATAGGAACATGGGTGTTGCTAGCTGTAGCTTCCTTAGATGAGTCATTGCATATTAAATCCACAGTAATAGAGTTAACAGGCCTACTGGAAAAATGGACTACTATTTATTCATCTCCATTAACCTAGTTAGGGTCTCAAGGTTTCTCATACAGTTGGTTTACATAATGCAAAGCAAGGTGGAATTTGAATATAGAATTCCATGTGTATGCTAGTATTCATACTTTACTGTGCATAAACAGTCAGAGTACATCTTGCAATTATGTAAGTGATTATAATTCAGTTCATTTGTTCTTTTTATCATGCTATCTATGTTGTTGGCTTCCTTTTATTCACTGCTGTGAGTAACATCATCTGTAGATAGTTAATGTTTTGCAGGGTCGGGCACACACATTTGGAGATGTAGATAGGTACTGTATCTGAGATGACAGCCCCTCTGTCATATATTGTTGCTTATCTTCTGGCAAATAAGATGTCTGTTTTGATGTTATCACATAAAGTGTTTGTTTATATGCAGCAGTATTTTGCTGCTTTGCCTCACCAAATGAAGTACACGTGTATCTTCGAAAAGCTGTAGATAGCAGATGTGTGTGCTGGTAATTGGACAAGGCACTACGCTTATATAATCTTGGTGGAATATGGTATTAGATGATTTTGTTCATGTCTTATCTGACAACCATGATGAATTATTTGGACATAAGTATCAGAATTTGTCTTGTATATAAGAACTTTGAACAGTTATTTTTTCTTGACTCAATGTACCCTTTTTACAGTTTTGATTTGCTTGAGGTATTATACAAATGTCAAAACCCATCTTTTTGGAAGGCACACATTTCCACTATGGAGTCCTATACCAGGAGAGGCTGGAGGCTCTGTCCCTGTATTAAGTGTTCCACAGACTCCATAGTGGAAATGTTGGTTCTTCTAGGTCTTTGATATATATTTTTTTTTTGTGAAGAGCATCTAACATCTCTCCAACTGCTAGCTATATCTACTAATATATATATCCCAAACAGGGCATTACATTCTATGATGGTCTTGATTAGTGCAGAATATACAGGAGTCAGGACTTCTTTGGATCTAGAGCAGACCCCCTTTGTGATCAGCTGTGCCAGATAGAATAGATATCCTAACGACTGTTGCAACATGATGATCAAAGGAAAGGAAGCTATCAACCCATGTTCCAGGGTCTCTCACAACATCTGTTTTGGAATGGGAGATTGCCGATACTGTAAACTGGGTGAAATAATTGTTTTCCATATGCAACAAGTTTGTATTTTTTAGCATTTAGTTCTAACTTATTTTGTGACTTCCAGCTATTAGCATGTGTAAGTTCAAGTTACACCTTCTGTATGTCAGAAGGAAATTTGAGGGTGACAGCCAGTTTACAATCATGCTCAAATTTGGTGAGCCAGAGAAACCCTTATTTGATTTGGAACTCAGAGAAGTATATGTTGAATAGCAGAGTCCATAGGATCATAGGAGGTTACTAGGCTAATGGACCTGGGGTCCTTTCAAGCCTAGCCAAGAGTTTATCCCCAAAAAAAGAAACCTCAGTCAGCACCTGTCAGTGAGGGACACAGGTGGAACCCCTGGGACAAATTTCTGGTTTCTCATCCAGTCATCAGGGTTACACTTGAAGAGGGTCAGCGAGGTACTCTGTTTGACATATATGGGAAGCCTATTCCAGAGATGGGGCAGCCTCTGGGAGACAAACCTGTGACTCCAGCAGGTTTTGTTGATATCACATATTAGATTTAGACCTTTTCAGCAGGTAATGTGTGAGGAGTTAGACTTATGGATATGGAGTATGTCTAGTTGGGCAGGGTCAGAGATTGCCTTGTAGGTGAGACACAGATCACGTACTATACCAAATTGGCCACCCACCTGATGGGATAGGATTTATGCCAAGTTGTGTTAGCTTTTCGATGATGCCCAAGTGGGGGATTGAGTTAAAGGCTTTGGCCAAGTGAAGGTAAGCTATATATACTGACTTTCCCTCATCCAAGGCCTTGGTAACCATCTCAAAGAAGTTAACCAGGTTCAACAGGCAAGATCAGCCTTCTGTTTCAACCAAGTTTACTCAAACATAGTAAATGAACATGCAGCTATCAGAAATAAGCGAGTCAGAGCTAACCCACTGGCCCCATAGCTAACAAAAATCAACTAGCTAACTGTTTAGACAGAGGGACCATGCTTGGGAAATATGGTCCAAAACAAGAACCACATTACCCTACAAACCTTTATACAACTAACAAATCTTGCAAAACATCAAATTAATAATGGCAAAAAAATCTTATTTCTCCAACCTACAGATCACCAACCAAAATAACCCTAAAACATTTCTGGTCTACTATAAAAAAACTGCTACAAATAGGTCAAACTATACCCCTCCCTCAAATGTAACCATTCAGAAAATATTGCTACCTATTTAGCTCTCACTTTGTGACCTATATTTTATTTTATCAATCCAAACAACTCGGTAATCATCCCAATAGCCAAGAAAAACAATTCACCCCAATTCAACCTCAAACCTCTCCCCACAGCAGTAAACAAAAAGTATCCAATAAACCTCAAACCAACAACAATGCTTGCTGATAACATCCCTTCTGAATACCTAAAAATTGCAGACGAAAGCATAGCATATCCTGTATCCATAAAGGTGAAATTCCACAGAATTAACAAATTACAGACCAATTGCCATACTATCAAACCTATGAAAAATCCTTGAAAACTGTGTCCACTCCCAAGTAGTCAAATACCCCACTGACTACATATCTAACACTCACAGCTTCTGCACAGTCCATAGCACCACAACTGCTCTCCTTAAATTCACCAATGCAGTCAGTCATCATAGGAATAATGGAAACTTAGTATCAACCTTATTCCTCAACTTGTCCAAGGCCTTCGATACAGTTTCGCACCAAAAACTTCTCTGTGAACTTTCCACCATTGGCCTCAATAACCTATCTCTTATCTGATTTCGTAGCTACCTAGCAAATAAATAGCAAGCAGTAAAATGGCAATATGAATTCCCATCTTTCCTTCCAGTCACAGTCAGGGTCACCAAGGGTTAATCCTAGGTCGACACCTTTTTAACATATTTATAAACAAACATCACACCACCTCCAAAGATGAACCTTAGTCCATTATGCTGATTATATCCTCATCTGCTCAGCATCAGCACTAGAGGACCTGCAGGATATCAAACAACAGGCATTCATTTCCACAGAATCCTGGCTGTCAAAATCAGACCTACATCTAAATGTTAAAAAGACCAAATTAATTATTTTACCTCCAAACGATACCCAGAACAAAAACAAACATTCCATATTTTATCAGCAAACCACACAAAAATCAAAACAATCTTTCAAAACAAACTCCTAGGAGCCATACCTCTCAACTGTTCCAGATTTTCACAGAATGTCCAATTTTTTGCTGCATATTTTTGATCCATTCCTCATAAAATTTGTTGTTTACTGGAAAATCACTGGGGATTGATGTCACTAAATAATGACAGACATCCATCAGAAATTGCATGCTAACACAAAGCCTGTTATTCTAGCATCTTTTTTAGTTTATAAGAGCAGTAATAAAAATCTGTCCCTATTTTTGGACCTTCGTCCCCTATTATCTTTGGCTTTGTCCATAACACTTGTGTTAAGATGTTGAGAGGTTGCTAGGAGTTGTACTTGATGATAATCTTAAATATGAACTCCACCTACTCCAAGCTATAAAGAAAACTCACAGAAAGTTAGGCTCCCTCTACAGGGCCCAAAACGTTCTCACAGACAACACTAGAAAAGCAATTGCCCAAACCTGTCTACTGACCTCTCTTATATGCAGCTCTTATTTTTACAAACCTAAACTCCACCCTAAGGGGTGCAACATTTGCAATAAATACCACCCAATCAATACATCACTGTAAAGTATTAAAAGAATTAAACTGACTAGAACTTCCACAATACTTGTTCTACTGTCAGCTTGTAATAGCCCATAACCTTACATACCACCCAGACAAATGCCCACCCCTAAAAAATTACTACAGTGCTATACTAGCGCTAGAGACTTACAGTCCAACACCAAATCCCTTCTGGTAATATCCAAATCCAACAACTGTTCTGGTGACTACCTCTACTCCCATCCTGTCACCAAGCTCTGGAATGCTATGCCAATCCAGCTACCACACACTGACAATAAAAATAGTTTTAAAGCTAATTTGGTCTTTTTAACACTAAGACAACACCTAAACAACAACTGTCTATGCTCTTGCAATATTCTTAGTAAGTCTTAGTAAATACCAAAACACTCCAGAACAATCTTTTACCAAACATGCCCTTTCACTTATCATACTCTCTCATAGCTACAGCACTCCATATTTCTTTAACCCTATACTCACTGCATCAGCATCACCCTACATATCAAACTGCCTTATTTTCTCCAACTAACAACATTATCACCCACATTTACCACTACCACCATATCTGCTCTATTAAATACATATCTTCCCCTATTTATTTTCTTCACAGCTACTTCATCTCTCTTAACTCCTTTTCCATTGATCAAAACTGTTTCTGACATTCTACCTCCACAGTTTCTCTCATTACCATATATATACAGACAGCCAAACATCCTACATCTGTGAATTATATCTTACTCTTTGCCCCTCACTGTTCTTTATGTACAATGAACAGTTTTCATTATTGTACAACCAAATGAAATTTTATAAACCTGGTAATGCCACAGTTTCAATCCGTATATACAACTTTATCTCATTACCATCACGTTATGTAAGCAAATCTCTATGCATGTATAACACTTAACATATGTAATATGTAATGGATGGTGTAATTTGATATTTGATGTCTGACTTGATAGTGTAAACTGATGGTTTTGTCTTGATATTGTAAATTCTTCTGTAAACTACATTGGAGTTTTTCCCCTGGACAGCCACTGAAAAATTGTTCATCCTAGTTGGACTTTCCTGCTAAACAAAGATAAATAAATGAATCAATTTTAAGGTATCAAGTTGTGTTATTTTCACACTGCTCCCCTTCTTCAGGGCACAGTTTTAAAAGTCAGGGGATACAGATGGGAGTGCTTGCCACTGTAGCATAACACAATGAACATGCAACAATAGGACTTTATTGGAATTGGAAGCTGAGTCAATCCTAAAACATTGTCTGTTTTGTTTTGATACCTTATGTTTTACCTTAGCATTTTACATTCTATCCTGTAAATGCATCTGGCAAAATGTAAACAAATCGCTATCAGTACTAATCATACCTATCAACCTGTTAGCACAAGAAGTCTTAACAAAGCCTAAAATAATTGGAGTAAGGTGAGGGGTAAGCCCCAAAATAGGGACAGATTTTAAATTGTACTCTTATAAAATTAGAAAGTGGTTAGAATAACACAATTTGTGTTGACATGCATTTTCTGAAGAGTATAAAGTCTGAAACTCATTTATTGACTTCAATCCACACTGATTTGCCAGAAAACACATTTTATGATGAACAGACTAAAAATTTTAGGCAAAAAATTAGGACATTTGAAAGGTATGATACTGGTACACTTAGCATAGTGGTTTATGATAACCAATGCCAGCACATAACTGATATTCTTCATGTTGATCACTGCTGCAGTAGCCTTAGCAACATGTATTATATCTTGCCAAGGATATAACAGCTGGCCAGCTTCCAAAGTTTCAGGGCACCTTCTATACTCCTAAACTGTAAAGCAGCTTGAACTGACTAAAAGACAAGTTTGGGTGTGAAACACTCCAGTGCTTTCCTGCCGCTGTAGAGTACACTCCTCTGAGGCTTGCGAGGATTGTTGGTTGGCTTGTGCTATCTTTAGCTGGTCAGATAAGTTCCCTTTGGGGAAAAAAACTCCCATTTTCTTCTTTTTACTGATGTTTTATAATTTTCTTCTTTAGAAAGCTTGAAGTGTTGTGCTTTAATGGATTGTCTTGAGACTGTGGCATACTTTCAAATGGAGCACTCATTTCTGTCGGTTTAAAATTAGTGTTAATTAACTGATAAAATATTTTCTGTAGAGAAATTGTGTTTATTTTTCCATTGTGGAACTCCTGTAGTGTTTGATATTGCTTTTTACAGTGTTTTTTTTCTGTCAGAAAAGTAAATTTGTGGTAGTTTTACTGGCATTTGTTGCTTGTTTTCTCAAGGATAGAAGCACCATTCTCAGCTTGACCATGGAACAGAATGTCAGTCCCACAGTCTGGCCTTCTTCCAGCTGCAAAAAGAAAAAAGTTAAGCAAATAGCCTTTGCCACCACAGAAGGCTAGCAATTTGCCACAGCCACAGGTGGGTGACTCTGCTGTGGCCATTTGTTATACCTCAGATCACACTCGTATTTTAACCCAATCCCTCTGGTTTAGCACCTACAGCTACTATAGACCTAGGATTAGACATGCCCTCTGTGGCTGTTCGGGTCCCCTCAGTAGGCAAGGGAGAGCCACTCTTGTCAATTCTGGGAGAGAGAACAGGGAAGGTTTCCCTATTTTTGTCAGAATGCTGTGCCCAAATGTGAGAAAGCAGCATCTGCCATTAGTAACATGGGTGGTCTCATTTTTCCTGTCAAAAAGGAATAGAAAACCAAGCATGTATCTATTCCCCCTAGAATTATTTTGGATAGGAGTAGTTACTGGGACTGGCTCAGGGTTTGATTCAGGCTATTGATCCTTCTTGTAGAGTAGTTTCTGGTAAACGAAAGATGGATGCCTCAATTTACTGAAGAGATTCAGGATTCTGAATCTGAACAGGAAGATGCTGGGACTGATTCTGGGTGATGTCCTCAGATTTCTGATTCAGAGAAAAGCTCACTTTCTGATTTTCCCTGTGGGAATTTCTCTTTCTCTTACATGTCCCAGTGTTTTCAGTGTGAGAACACTGAGGTTTCTCAGACTCTCAGAAAATACTGAGTTGTTACAGAAGGATCATCCAGAATCTGCACCCATTCCTTCAGTCCTGTCTGCTTTAAAGGATGTGTGTCTCACTGCCTGCAATTTTTGTGATAGTCAACCAGCTGTTACCTAAAAAGGCAGACAGAATGTATAAAGTTCCTCAGACTTTTAAATTTGAATACACTATTCCAAAACCTGACCCAGCAGCTATAGCCTCAGTTGACTCCTCTACTGTTAATCACTTATTTAATTCTAATCCTACTCTTTCTAATAAGGATAAGAAAATTATTGATAGTTATGGAGGAAAAAGTATATATTTCTGCAACTTTGAATTTCAGAATTTTAAATTGTCAGGCTCATATGTTAAAGTGTATTTTGACATATTGTGAAAGTATGAAGAAAGTTTTATCTACATTTTCTTGTGAAAAAAAATTGTTTTAAATAACTTAGTTTCCTCTATTGTACAGGTCAATGCTCATTGTTTGCAGTGTGTATAACTTCCTCCAAGGTTCTAGCCACTAATATTGTTTTAAGGATGTTTTCTTGGCTGTCTTTTCAGAACCTCCCAGATTATGTAAAAAAATTATATTTTAAATTCTCCCTTGGATGGAGATTTAGTGTTTGGCCCCTCTGGTGCAGAGGTGATCAAAATGTGTGATGAAAGGGAGAAGCTGATACAGGGAATCTATAAAGATTTTTCAGCCTTCCTTTTCCAAATTTTCCAAAAGGGATTTTCACTCTCCTCATCCAGTTTTGGCAAAAAACAGAATAAAAAGTCTCAACAGAATTTGGATAAACAGATGCTTAAAAAGAAATGGCAAGGGGTTGGTTCCAAAAACAAGTCTTGAAGCTCCCAAAACCAAGGACACTCCAACAAGTCTGAATGACTGTTCAAGAGATCTTGTGCCCCCTCCCACCCTAACTCTATTTTCTCTTTCAGAAAGTCTGAATCTCCTTTTTTTCTCTTTAGCAACAGATAGTTTCAGACAAATGGGGTCTGAAAATCATTCATCAGCGTTACAGGTGGCAGTGGGAGGATATTCCTCATTTTCAGAGGGTCATTCCTTATTTTACAGATCAGACTCTTTTGTTTCTACCTGTTCTTCATCACATACTGTCCTAAGCAGTGATAGAACCAGTTCCTCCATCCCAAGTGGTCCTCCATCCCAAGTGGGGGAGGGGTTTTATTCTAGGATTTTCCTAGTCCCAAAGAAATAAAATGCTTGGAGACCTGTTCTGGATCATTCTTTCCTAAACCTATTTGTAATGGTGCCCAAATTCAAAAGCATGCCACTTCACAACCTGTTGCTCGTCTTTTTCCTTCAGGTTTCTTTATAGCACTAGATTTAAATGATGCTTATCATCATGATTATATTCATTCAGACTTCAAGTATTTCTTAAGGGGTTTTGTGTCTGGATCACATTATCAGTTCTCTGCCTTACCCTTTGGACTATCCACTGCATCAGGAGTGTTCACAAAGTGTCTAGCTACAGTTAGTCCAGTTATAGCTTATTGCAAGCTACAGAGTAGCCACATTTTTCCATATTTAGATGACTCGATTATCTTTGAAGAGTCTTTTTCAAAATGTCAGGCATCTCCCTCTTGGGTAAGAGATCTCTTGCACAAGCTGGGATGCCAAGAGAACATTCAAAAGTCTTTCTTGACTCCCTCATGCGGGATTGTGTTCCTGGGATGTTAACTGGACACCTCAGTTCAAAAAGCTTTTCTTATACAAGAAAAAAATAAATCTTTATTTAGATCTATTTATAAGGTTTTTCACTCAAACTTCGATCACTGTGAGGGAATACCTCAGGATTATGGGTTTCATGGCATCTATGATTCTAATAATACCCCTGGGAAGATTCCACATGAGAAAGATCCAGTGGTATCTGAAATCTCTTTGGCCACAACATCAACACTCTTTGTACTTTCATGTCGCAGTGCTGGGGTTTGTCAAAAGAGAAATCACTTGGTGGAGACAATAGATTTCCTTAAATCAAGTTCTTCTATTCTCTTTCCCTGCTCCACAGCAGTCAGTTACCACAGATGTTTCATACTTTGCTTGGAGAGCAGTTTCAGGAGAGATAATAATGCAAGAGGTGCTGAACAATGCTGACAGATGTAAGCACATAAATATCAAGGAGGTGCTTGCTCTGATCAAAGCACTCAATTCTCTGAACTATCTTTGGTCCCCAAGACCTCTTCAAGTGGTTACAGGCAATTCCACTCTGATGTGGTACATTAACAAGCAAGGGGGAACCAGGACATACCCTCATGTTAGCTTAGGATATAGCTTCACAGCACAATCTCACTCTACAGGCATCCTACATTCCGACAGAGCAAATCTGTGTGGTAAACAAGCTAAGCAGGGCCAGGGCAGACCTTCACAAATGGAAACTAGATTGGGGGTCCTCCGAGATTTGATCCATCTGCAGGAATTCCTCAGATAAACTGCTTTGCCTCCTCTCTGAGCAGTCAACTGGCAAAATTCTGTTCCAGGGCTCCATGCAAGAAGGTCTGGAAGACTGGAAGACAGATGCCTTTTTTTCTTTGAATAGGAATGTTCCTGTATGTCTTTTCACCCTTTCAACTAATATCGATTGGACTTCTTAAGATTCAGAAGGAATCTGCCAAGATCATTGTGGTAACTCCCTTTTGATCCAGGCAACCATGGTTCTCCCTTCTTTTGGAAATGGCTGAGGCAATTACCACAAGCTTCCTCACAGAATGGATCTACTCACAAAAGAACAGGTGTAAGAATTGATAATACTATACTATACCATAATTAGCTGGAAACACTGTATGCAATGAGACTGAGAAATGAAAGTTTTTATTTGTTAATTACCCAAACTCGTTCTCAACAGGTGCCAGTCTCTCCTTTATGGCCAAGTCTTGTGCATTTTTTAGAATTAATTTTCCAAACACTGTAGTTCATTTATAAGGCTTTATTAGATGTTTACAATATCTGAATACTGTCTTTATTAACAGTACTGATAAACAATTAGTGTTCAGAGTTACTGCATGTCATATTCTGATTGTCCTGAACAACGTAAACTAACATAGTCTTTAGATGACTTGTCTTCGGTACTCAGGCTTGAGTGTCTGTCATCTTCTCTGAAGTAACAGGTCAAACAAACTTACTAACCTTAACTGAACTGCTATCCTGAACACAACATATTATATTGCTTCAGTCCAGTAATTTTTTTATTTTACTTTTTCTAACCTTGGTCTCAGGCTTTGTCTTGTATGTGTAACATTCCATTAATGAACATTCTGTAGCTAGCAAGATTGTATCTTTTCCTTGAGAAAAGAACATTTTGTCTGCATGCTTTATGCTTATCTTTTCTTTCTACTTAACTGTCTTTTATGCATAAATAAAACACAATTTATTTTACCCTTTAGTTTGTCTAATGTCTAAATAGCTACTTTAAAATGGAAGTCCCTAATCTTACAGTTGCCCCTGAGGTCCCTGACGAAAGTCTACTGGGGTGTACTTCTGTAGTTACCTTTATATTGTTAACTACTGTATACAGCTTTATGCTACCTCATTCATAATTTGAAAGAAAAAAAAATTTTGGTAAACCTGCAATTTTAATTTTGATCACTAAGTGTCACTTGAGCAGTCATGGCCTGTTTGGATTGAAGTCTCTTAACTTTATGATTTGATTTTTATATTACCTAGATTTCTAGTATTTATTTGTATACTGTACCATGCTTCCTCTGAAACTAGCACTCTCTGCAACTGAGATTTTTTTAACTTAGGGTTAGTCTGCAGATATATTATACACTCCTCCTGAATTTCTTTACATATTTTTTTCAGCCAAGGATTTTAAAACTTATACTTTATGATAGGCCAAATTTTCTGAAAACCTGATGGTTGTACTTTATCAGCTGCTTAGCCAGTAATTTTTGGTACACAGGGCAAAAGTGCCCCTTGTTCTGTTTGTACACATACAACCTTACTCCCGGAACTGGACTGGTAACTTTGCATTGTGCCTTTTATTAGCATTTTCATGCATGTCTTGGATCTTTGCCAGATTTGCCTCAACCGTTGACCCCACTTGGCTCACCTCTGTTATACATCTTACCTTAATCTCCTTTCACTGCATTGGATATACAGGAATCCCCTCCTTGGCAGTTTTTTTTTGCTGCCGCATATTGTATAGCCTATCAAGCATGATGGCTTTTTTTTGAAGAATAATTGAAATCTACACTAAAAAGCTAACTTTATAAGTGGTCTTGAAGCATAATTACCATAGTCTGTGTTAACATGTGTCTATAAATTATTTAAATTTGCTCTATAGTGCTACTTATCTTTTTTAACTTTTATGAATATTTATAAGCTATAATAGTTTACTTAAACCTATACTTTCTGTATTTTAAGTCTATACCTTTGCATTGTCTGTTAGTGTCTATAATGTCTGACTAATGTACAACAATTATATAAAGTGCACTGTAATCTGTAAACTAATTAACAAATTAAGCCAGCCCTGTTATGCCTTGAGTGCACTGAATAACTATTACTACCTATTCTTTAGATAGTATCTTAATAGTTTACTAAACATATGCTTTCTGTATTTCAGGTCTATACCTTTGCATTTTATGAAATGCACAATAATTATGTAAAGTGTACTGTAACTTGTAACAAATTAAGCCTGCCATGTTATACCTTGGGTATACTGAATAACTATTACTACCTATTCTTTAGATAACCTTATTTTAATAAGCCTGTTACAAATAAGTCTGTCAGTTTACTCTTAACTAAAGACTGAATAATGTGAAATATTTTCAGATTTGACTGAAATGTACTATACTGAACACATAACTGAATATGAATGTCATATTCTGAAACTTGACTGAAATTTACATTACCATATACTAAACATTTAAAAATAGCTGTGTATATTCTGGAAACTAACTAAACTAAAAGAATATATTTTGCCAGTGTTAACTAAATACAGATAAAAGCATAACTGAAACTGGTACATGTTATTTCATGAGAACCAAACCATTATTGTTTGAACATAGATATACAAAAACTAATACTATTGTACAATTGTCTGAAAACATGAGAAAATTTTGACAGTGCTACATGAACACAAATAAACTGGAATCTATCTGAACACAGATAGACTGAAAACTAGTACTGCTGTACAATTGTTACCATGAACCTGAAAACATGAGAACATTGTCTGAAAACATACATACTTGCTTTAACTCATACATTTTAACTTTAAACAAACATTGGAGAAATAACTGAAAGACATAAACAGTCAATTTCTGCCGTACAGCTCTTGCCGAATTTTGCTTTGCATTGTTCCAGTCACTGATGAGGTAAAGGAAGTCCTGCTTCAATGTTGAAGTGTCCTCTTTATAGATAGGCCTTTTAAACCTCTTCTTTTCATTTCTTGTGCAAGGCTGGGTAGCTAAAGTTCTTGATTGTATTTAGTATCAAGTCCTTAAAATAACATGTGCATCTTTAACAATTATAATCTGATAGCATTGCTTATTGCCCTGACCATATATATATATATATATATATATATATATATATATATATATATATATATATATATATATATTTGCATGAAATGCAGCTTTAACAACTATAAACTGGCAACTTTGCTTACTGTGCTAACTTTACTTACATTTTTCTGCATGAAATAAACATTTGCTGCTAATAAACTCTTGCAAGTCTGTAGACAAACTGATTTTTACAATATCTTGTTATTAAAATTTAACACAACACCTAATTTTGACATAATGTCCATTTCCAAAATGGTACTGTCACTCTGGGAATGTAACCAGAATTTTGCTGTTATTTTCTTTTCAGGCTGGTTGGCTTTATTTAAAAAATCTAATCTCCAAAGGCTTGCTGCTGACTGCAGATACCTTTGACCCTTCATACGCTGATAGCATGAGAACTGTACTCGGATTCTCTGGCAAAGGTCTGTGTGTAACTGAAACTGAAGCTCTTGTATCAAGTAACACATTGTGCCACAATTTCTTTTCCATGAGTAATGCAATGTATGGTCTGCCATCCTTCCCAACCTGGAATGAAGTCAAACGCACCAACTGATTCAGTGCTGAACTATTATAGCCTTTATACATATTCTGAAAATCTGGTATGTCACTGACATTAACCTGTGCTACAGCATACTTTTGATTATTTCTTGGGCTTGAACTTTGTACATTATATGCCCAGTCATCAACCATAGTGAGCAGCCTTGTATCTGAATAGCTAATATTTCCTGTCTCTACCCATGCACTCTATGCATTCCCTTCAGAAAACAATAAATCAACTTTACTGGGAGCAGGAGGTGTAAACTGTCCAGACAAGGATACACTGAATAACCCGTCTAGCTTTATTAGTTTCTTTTACATGCCCAAGCTTTTTTTTAACTACTGCGACTGGTGAGGTATGTTTTACTGCTGCAATATCAGTATATACAGAAAAAAATTATTATTGGCATCTGATGCTTGTATAATCTGTTTCTGTCTAACCACTAAATGGACAGCTTTTTCTAAGGTCTTGGCTGTAGCAATTACATTTAACTTGATAGTTGTATCACGTGCCTGAACTAATTTTAAATGAAACTCAAAGTAGTAATGTAACACAGTGCATTTCTGCATCTATATAAAATTAAATTTAACTGTTGAACTTTTTACATTTTGCCTCATGACCCTTAGATATTAACATACTGTTCTGTGAATGAAACTCCACCTACTATCTCACCATAACCATTTTTATCTGACATCATTTAACTTTCCAGTAGTACTGAATGCTGCAAGAATTTGTTATTACTTTCTACAATTCTTTTGGGATAAATAATAAACATGTGAATGCATTAAATGGATAGCACTGTTTTTAATTTAGCTTGCTGGGGTGGCTGTAATCTGAGCTGATGTGCTTGGCAAACTGCCATCTCCGTACAAAACATATATAGTCTTAAACTGAAATGTACTCTTTTATACACAGGATTTGAATTTTTAACTGTGCTGTCACTTTTACCATGTAGCATTGACTTTAAATTTTACATTATATATATTAGCAAACATTACTTTGTCTATATTATGATATTGTTTATGCACTGCAACACTTTAATACAAAGCTCTTTAACAAATGACTGCTAAACAAAACAATAATACAAAAATTTATTTGCCAAACTGTAACTGCAAACCCTTTATTCTGCTAATTAATTTGACTGTTAGTTCTGATATAACTTATAAGACAGAGGTATACAGTAACCCTTTTTTTTAACTGACCACACCCAATATGTTTTTCTGAGCACTTCAGCTGTCTCAGCTGAACTGGAATTTATTTTGTCTTTAACCCATAAATTTGCATATTTCTGTCATAACCAATTTTTAAAATCTGTACATTTGCAGAAATGTCTTAACTGAAGTCTAAAGCAGTATATACAGAACCGTTAGCTGCTGTAATCTTTGATCTTTTAAATCCTGACAAAACTGCAATTGTCTCTTTTCTATGTGTAACTGAAATTGATTTGTCTGTAAACAATGAAATAACCTTAAACAATGACAGATTAATGCTCTAATCTTTACAGATAGCTATGGAATGCATTTTTTACTTAACACTAAAGTATGTTTTTCAGTTATATTGCAATTTACTGTATTACAATTTGCACTCTGATTTTTCTTATTTCCCTTCAGTGCAAACATTGCACTTGAGTCTGAAAATAAGAAACTAGATGAAGTAATGTCAACTTGAGACATTGCCTGTATTTTATGTACATTGACTGTGTTAACATTTGTATGTTTAATCCTGCAACTTACTTTTGCATTTTGAATTGTATGTACTGTAGCATATACACAAGGATTAATTAAGTCTGAACCCGTATTGACAGAAGCTGACTTATAAGCTGGCTTAACCCTTTTGCGTTTAGAAATATTTAACATTCTTGAACTAATAACCTTTACGAGAACATTTTTAAACTTAAACCAAAGATTTAATGACATTTTAACTGTAGCAGAATTACTTGACATGTTTACATGCAAATGACTGTAACTGATTAATTTAAACTTTTTTGTGCTGTTAACTAAAAGGTGCATATAAAGTCTTACATAACTTTATGGTCTTGGAAGAATGTGAGCTGTCATCTGTAGCATATTAACCTTTTACTTGCTTCTTGGCTGTGTGACGTCACACTGGAAACATGAAAGTTTGTGGAGATAGCTGTTAACTGGATAATGTCTTTTATGTTTTGAAGGAACACTGCTTTGCTTTAATACTGGTCTGCTGAAGTTGTGTGAGGCTTTTCTGAAATAAACACTGGCATTGTGCACTTTGGTTAGAAGTGTGTCCATTTTCTGCATAAAGTAATGCTGTCAAAATGAGAAACTTGTCATGACATAATTTTTAGCTTATTTTGTATAGAGTTTACAGCTCTAATTATGGAAAAAAGAAGTATGCTGCTGAAAAGTCTGTTATGAAACATTTTCTGTCACTATAAACTGTTAATGAACCCTTG
Source organism: Protopterus annectens (assembly GCF_019279795.1). Classification (NCBI taxonomy): domain Eukaryota; kingdom Metazoa; phylum Chordata; order Ceratodontiformes; family Protopteridae; genus Protopterus; species Protopterus annectens. The sequence continues at coordinate 235,127,993 of NC_056728.1, read as the reverse complement.
AAGTTAAGCTGGCTATTGCAGTAAAACCGTACTTGAAAAAATTGCTTACTGCAGCTGTTTTTGTTGAAGTTTTTAGAACACATGTAGTTGAACAAAACATGAAGTGCTGCACTGGAATGAAAACACTGCTATTTTATATAGAACACACATGGTGTGACCAAGTCAGGAAATGAACGATACCTTCACTGAAAGGGTGATCTGCTCTCCGGAGTGGTGCCGTAGTACTTCTGTTGTATAAACAGTCACTGTGGACTTAAGAAAATATGCTGTACTGGAAACTGGATGTGAAAGGGTTCTAGCTGCTTGCTGGGTTGCAAGAATTATATATCACTCCCCAGACAGCATGCCTGTGCAGGCGCCATTGTAAGAACTGATAATACTGTACTGTACTGTAATTAGCTGGAAACACTATATGCAACAAGACTGAGAAATGAAAGTCTTTAATTGTTAATTACCCAAGCTCGTACTGAACAGGTGCCACTCTCTCCTTTATGGCCAAGTCTTGTGCACTTTTTAGAATGAATTTTCCAAACACTGTAGTTCATTTATAAGGATTTATTAGATGTTCACAATATCCAAATACTGTCTTCATTAACAGTACTGATAAACAATTAGTGTTCAAAGTTACTGCACGTCATATTCTGAACAATGTAAACTAACATAGTTTTTAGATGACCTGTCTTCTGTACTCAGGCTCGAGTGTCTGTCATCTTCTTTGAAGTAACAGGTTGAATAAACTTACTAACCTTAAATGAACTGCTATCCTGAACACAACATATTATATTCTTCAGTACCGCAATTTTCCTTATTTACTTTTTCTAACCTTGGTCTCAGGCTTTGTCTTATATGTGCAACATTCCATTAAAGAACAATCTGTAGCTAGCAAGATTGCATCTTTTCATTGAGAAAAGAACATTCTGTCTACACACTTTATGCTTATCTTTTCTTTCTACTTAACTGTCTTTTATGCATAAATGAAACACAATTTATTTTACCCTTTACCCTGTCTAATGTCTAAATCACTACTTTAAAATGGAAGTCCCTAATCTAACAACAGGGGTGTTTGATACACCCTGACATCAATCATCTTCAGTTGACTGTCTGGATGATAGGGTCTTAATTCCTTTTATGTGTCTGTTTTCTGAGGATGTGGAGCAGATACTAATGGAGGCAAGAAAGCCTGCCACTAGAAAATCATATATTAGTAAATGGAAAAGGTTTTCTTGTTAGTGCCAAAAACATAGCAAGCACCCTTTCAGGGCTAGTTGTTCTCTGTTTTTACAATATTTGTGTGTTACTATCATATGGCCTTTCTTATTCCTCTATCAAGGATCATTTATCAGCCATTTTAGCATGTCTGCCCATGGGACCTCCTCTTTCAGGGCAGTTGCATGTCAAAATATTCTTAAAAGGAGTTTTGCATAAGAAGCCTCCAAGTAAACTGGTGGTCCCTCTTTGGGATCTTAATTTTGTGTTAGAGAAACTAAAACTTGTTCCATTTGAACCAGCTAATCTGGCTGACTTGCCTTCATAACATGGAAACAAGTTTTACTAATTGTTCTAACCTCTGCAAAAAGAGTATCTGAGTTGCAAGCTCTTATGGTGAGTCAACCCTACCTCATTTTCCACAAGTACAGGGTTTCTTTGAGAACTAATCCTTCTTTAAGCCAAACTATCCATCTTCCTGTTTTCTTTCCTGAACCTAAAAATGTAACTCGGGTACTACCTTGACAGAACTAAATATTTCAGATCTTTGGATCAATTGATCATTTCTTGTGAAAGTAAAAAGAAGGGACAAGCTGTGTCAAAACAGACTATTTCCAAATGGTTGTCTAAGGCTATTACCTTTTGTTATACTCACCATAGCAAATGTATTCCAGGCAGGATTAAGGCCCACACTACAAGGACCTTGGCTTCTTCCATGACTTTTTAGAAAGGGTTGAATTCTAGAAGCTGGTAGTGGGTCCACTGTACACACTTTTACAAAGCAGCTTTATTTCTTCTCTAGGGCTAGATCATGCTTTGCTAGGACCATTCTGCAAGAGATCCTGGAAACTTCTTCTAACTCCCAAATATAGTTAGCTATGGTAATCTGCTCATATAGCTAAAGCTACTACAGCAGTGATCAATATGAAGAACATAGTACAGTTGTGTAAGCTGAACTTACCATAACTGTAGATGTTTGAATGATCACAGCTGCAGCCACCACTCCTTCATACCATCCCCTTGTTTTTTGGTGTACTTTTTGTGCCAGGGCATGGACATTTATTTTTTGTTATTCCTAGCATTGTCCTTTCAGGGCTAACTCTTTCTGCTGGCAGGGAAGCTCTGAAGGGCTTCGCACCAAAACTTGTCATTTAGTCAGCTCAGCTCAAGCTGTTTGACAGTTTGGCATGGAAGATGCCCAGAAGATTTGGAAGCTGGCTGTCTGATATATCTTTGTCAGGATATAACCCATATAAATAACTAAGGCTACTGTAGCAGTGGTCATTTGAACATTTACTGTTATAGTAAGTTTACCTTATTCTTAATTCTTATTCTTAATTCCTTATTCTTATTCTTTTTTTATATCCCACTAACCCAGCCACAAGGAAACAAGAATTAGGTACTGTACCACTGCATCTAATAGAAGCAATGGACTTTTAAGGGTCCTGATTTATGACTGTGGAATTATTCGAATGCGTAGTGAATGTAGTTGAAAACAGGGTTTGGTTTTGCTCCACTAGTTGTGCTTATTGCAAAATATATGTTTTTATAACAGAATTTTGAATACTGTAGCCTTAAGGTAATCCACAGCATTAGACTTGTTAGAAAGTACATTTGAACAGATTGCATTATTCTGTCACATTGATAGCTAACCATCACTAATATTTTAAAAGTATCCATTGTCTGATTTTTGAAATATTCTTTTGAAATTTTTTTTTAAATTTTGCTTTCAACTGTTTAAAGGTTTATATTCATAGCATAAAAGACATATTCTGTGGTCACAGGTCAGTCGAATTCAGGTGCTGCAATTAATCAGTTGATTATTAACTCTGAGCCTGGTAAACAGGGTGTAGACCGTAGAGATTTGGATGCATTTTTAAAGGAGAAATATGATTTTCTTTCCCTTCATAAAGCACTGCTTGGCAGTGATAATGAAGGGAATAGCACTAACTTTAAAACTTTGAGAGACCTTATACATGACTTTAGCAGTAAGCTGGGGACTATTAAAGCTCCGCAACTTGATAACATGTATTTACGTAAATGTATAGAGTCTAAAATAGTACCGATGGGTTTGTGTTTTTTCAAGCAACCCATAGGTGTAGATATGACCAAAAATGAGATAAATGAATGTAACACAATGTTTGATAGTTTTGGGATACGCTTTATGGAGTTCATTATTAACTGTAATGATAGCAAATTATGTAGATTAGTGAAGGAGGTAGATGAACTGAATGAGAAAATTATTAAAGATTTACTGTTTTCACAATGGGAAACTTTGTATTTAAAACAATTTGATGATGTGGAGAAAAGTAGTAAAAAGATTTTTGATAGAAAATGTAAGAAATTGAAGAGGGATATAAAACAATACAGATTGGGGGTAGCTTACAAATGGAATATAGGTGAAAGGGACAACGGGAAGGATCAAGGTTTGGAAATTAAGGGTGAAAGTTTCCGTAGGCAGAATAATGGTGGTAATATTCATAACCAACATTTTTTAGGGAAACAACAAGAATGGAGGAAGGATTACAAGGGGGAGTATTGGAAACATGATTATTATTGGAAACACGACAATCAGAGAAGGAGAGAAGTACCATATCAAGGGAGGTGGATGAGAAATCAACAGAAAGGACAAACATGGAACAAGAGATAGTGCAGTCCCACAGGGTTAAAAATACCCTCGGGGATTTTAGTAAATTTAATTATACATCATACAATTTAGAAAAGGAACATTTTTTATTTGCCAAGGGTATGAAGTTTGTACCCGATCAGGGATTTGATATAGTTGATAACATTGTTGAATTCAAAAAATTCCTGAGAAAATTAAATCTTGATTTATTTTTTCATAGTGATAATGAGTATGAAAGAAAAAGTGAACTAAGAAAGAAAAGTCAGTTTACACCCCCGATGCATAATACCCTTGTAGCATATGAGAAGGTGGTTACAGATGAATTGTACAGATATTTTGATACAACTAAAAAGAAAAAAACACAAGTTCAATTTGAGTAGAAAAGAACAAAACATCTTTCATGAATTATGTAGTAACCACAATATACGGGTGATGACCCCCGACAAAGGAGGGGGAATTGTGCTATATGATGCTAGTGAGTATACACAGAAAATGTATCACTTTTTAATTAATTCTGGGAATTATGAAACTTCATCCATAAATCAAATTAATATTGCCCACAGGAGAATTGATTTATATCTTGAAGAATATCTATTGGACAATAGAATAGACAAAGATATATATCAATTTTTGAGTAGAACATCCAGTGTTGGCCACTACTGTGGGGATCCCTAAGGTCCATAAGAATATGGAGGACCCCCCCCATTCCGCCTCATTAGTTCTGGGAGTAAGACTTTTCCTTTTGGAAAAGTACTTGATAGATGGTTAAAAACCATTTACAGTAATGTCCCACATATTGTTAAGGATTTGTGGGAATCTCTTAGTAGAATTAAATCCCATTTATGGAATGATAGTGTCATATTTTTAACAATTGATGTGGTTGACCTGTTCTCCTGTATACCTAAAGAAGATGGAATAACTAGATTTATTAACAGTATACAGAGGTATACACAATTTGATTGGGAAAGAGTCTATTGGAAAAATTCATGGGTATTGTGCTTGACAATAACTATATATACTATGAAGGTGAACATTACAGACAGATACGAGGTGTTGCTATGGGGGCTGCGTGTGCCCCTATGTTTGCGAACCTTGTACTGTTAGACTGGGAGGATGAATATATGTTCACAAACCAATGGTACCAGTTCATCAGTTGTTACATCAGATTTTTGGATGATATATTCATTTTGTGGACTGGTACCATGGATGAAATAGTATTGTTTTTAGAATATCTCAATAATTCTAGCCCATACTTGAAATTTACTTATAGATGTAATAGTGTAGGTATCTCATACTTAGATACATATATTTACACTACAAGTAAGGGCTTTAGGTAGAAAATATACAGAAAAGAGACTTTTAGCAACACATACTTAGAATTCTCCAGTAATCATCCATGGAAACAAAAGAAAAGTATAATTAAGGGACAATGTATTAGAGCAGCCCGGATGACCTCGGACCAATCTGAGATGGTTAAAGATATTGACCATATAGAAATATGTTTAGAGAAAGGGGGTACCCTAATGAACTTATCAGTGATGTTACTGGGTATGTTAAAAGGGAGTGGGGGAAAAAGTATAAACCCCTGTTGGGTGTAGATATGGCGATGAGTAATGAATCCACCAAATCCAACTGTACAAATGATATGGATAGTATTAAGAAATAAAATAGAGCATGCATCCTGGGATTCAACCCTTATGTTAAGGAGGTTAAAAGTATAATATACAAGAAATGGAACATTCTGCGCTGTGATGAGTGGGTGCACAACATATTAGGAACAGAATCCCTTTTTGTATACAAAACTGGAATAAATCTAAAAATGAAAATCCAAAATAGTGATAAATACAATGACACAATCACCGCAGGCACAAGTAAATGTGGACACTGTAAACAGTGTTATGTTATTTGTGAGGAACATACCCGTATTATAGATAACATCAATAAAACAGTAGTTAGGTTTAAAAAGGGTAATTGTCAGATGCAGTTTGTGGTTTACTTAGCTATTTGTACCAACTGTTCAAGTTTCTATGTAGGAAAAACCGAGAGGAGGTTAAGAAATCGCATATATAACCACCTATATTGTATTAGAAAACAGGATACCAACAATGCCCTATACAGACATATAAGGGATAGTGATACTTGTAATACCTTCAAGTTTGCAATATTAGAGTGTGTAAAGATTAATCCAAGAGAGGGAGATATGAAAGGTATATTGGGGGAAAGAGAAGTGAAATGGCAGATATTATTAAATGCAGCCACCCCCCCGATTAAATGACTGTATTCCCACCAAACCCCTTTTAAGGGCATGAATAGGGTACCACAGAAGCAACATCAATTTTATATAGGTGTTGTTATAAGTTCAGTACATTCATAATGTCACAGGTTTCCCATTGTCAAAGGTGTTTAAGTTAGATACATCTAACATTTTGTATTTTTAACCTTGTTTTTAACTTTTTATTTTAACATTAGTATTATGTATTTTGAGAGTATTATAGTATGGATAAACTGTATTTAAAATTGTGATTTCATGTTTTTTAGGAATTTTATATGACTGTTTTTTATAATATTCAGTTAGGATTAACTAATTAATATTCATGAGATTAATTTAGTGTATCACATGATTGGATAACTGGTATTATTTATAGTCTTTTATATGGTGTTCTGATGAAGTCTACGGAGGGTAGATGAAAGCGCTAAACCAGATGTCTCAATAAATACAGTTTTTAGTATTTTCTCTGTCTCATCCCTTGGAACCGGACACTGTTGTTCACCAGTTATATTGTTTTTACTGACTGGCAATTGTTGGGTTTGACTGGTGTTTTGACTTTTTGGTTATATTCATAGCACTTTTTTGATTTGAACACTGATTTCTTAATTTATTATAATAGACTACTAAAATTTTTTATAGAAATTTGCTTATATGTACTACTTTCTTCCTTTATTATTTTTTTCTTTGGATGTGTTCACAATGTGAAGTGTTTTGTAGACAGTGGTATAATTATGTTATATATCTATTTATCCTGTTTCTGTAAGGTGAACATTTTTTTTTGTTGTTCTAGTGGTTACTTGGGGTGCTGTGTCTCTCATCTCTTCTACTGTCCCATTCTCTCAGTGACTTTTCAGATGTAGTGTGTGTGTTCTCAACCTTGTTTGCATGCAAGATTTTTGCCTCCAGTGAAATTGTGTATGTGCATCTCTCATTGTGTTTGTTTCTGTAAGGATTAAATGGTTGTCAGTGAACAAGAGACCGTTGCTAAATTTTCTTCTGATGCCTATTTCTACCAACCTGGCTATGAAGACATTGGAAATTGCATATGCATGATGTCTGGACCTGTATTTGGGTTGGCTACTATAGATCATGGACTGTGTTATACAGAGATCTCCTTGAATGGTCTTCTCTGGTTTGGCACTAGACTAGGTTAGATTGTGGTAAGATTTGATAGTAATGCTGTTTAATGTGTTGGAGACTTTGTAGTAAGGGGGGTTTACTCTAGTACAAGACTGTTTTAGCTAAGTGGGCACCTAGTATTATGGATATATGGAAAACAGTGGGTAGGAAATACTTAAATAGACAGACAATAGCAATGAAAGAGGCAGAGAGAGGGATTTTGGAAGTCAGATTATCATAAGAGGCAGAAGGCAGAGAGAGAGCTATAGTCATATGGCTAGATTTTTAGAATCTTTTAGCTTGATGTCTGAGTTGAGGCTGGAGCAGACTCAACGAACAGGGAAAAACTAGTATCAAGGTAACAGAAGGTAAATAGTAAGGCACTGGAATGCAACTTTTAGCAGGTATATACAGCTATAGAAAGTAATGAAGCACAAATTCTGGAGCAGAATTCACAGTAGTGACACTACTGCAATCCTACCACAGACTAAGGCCTCAGACTATGCAGACAGTTTCCAGTAATGCTGTAATAAATGACTGATGTAACTTTACTTTTGTAAATAGAAATGTAGTATAATGTATAAACAATGCTAAATCTTGCAGTAATACACAATCCTCACATAACTGCAAATGAAACTGCACTAAAAGGTCCCAGATTAAACTAAAAAAAATGCAAACAAATTAATGGACAAAGAGCAGTAAAGTACAAAAAAGTATCACTACACAGGTCGCTATAAGTGCAGCTTGAAGTATTTAAGCAGAATTTAAATAAAAGCTTTTTTCTTCTGTTTTGATGAACAGCTTGTATCTCACACCTCTCAGATTCCTGAACAAAAGACCATGGGTAGATGCAACTCTGTGCTAAATATAGCAGAATTGTTAGAGAGGAATCCAATCAAATAAATCCAGTACTGGAGTTCTAGTCTTATCGTTAGAATTTCAGAAATTTTGAGCTTAATGTCTGAGTGGGGGATGGGAAGACAAAAACCGGGGGCAGGGAGTATCAGGGTAACATAAGGTAAACAGAAAGGCACTGGAATGCAACTTTAAGCAGGTATATACAGCTATAAAATGTACTCAAGTAAAAATCCTGGAGCAGTATTCACAATACTGCCACTGCTGCAGTCCCACCAAAGTCTACGGCATCAAGTAATGAAGCACAAATTCTGGAGCGTATAGGTCTATAGGCACTTATAGATCTATACTTGCCTGGGTCAGTTGACATCCCAACTTTGTGCAGGGGGAAAGAGTGTTGCTGTCCTCCATTTGAATGGAGCAAGCCCTGACTGGAGGCTGATGTTGAAAAGCCTGTGTAGGGGGTATGACAGCTACTATTTCAGGCTGACCAGTAGGCATCTTGGTATGTTATCAGACCCCATAGAAGCAATGTTTTTGGACTTAGCATGCTGACTTGTTCCTAAGAGTTTTGAGGGTGTGTGTGGCTCCTGGTACTTGATCTAGGAATATGTAGGGTGAAATTAGAGCTAAATTTATCCATTACTATATTGACTATGTCCTCAGGATTAGAGTATCAGATATTGTCTAAGGCCCCGGGGTTAGAGTATGTGATATAATTTACTATTAGCTGTGTGTAGTTTTGAGCATTATTTCTGAGGTTGGTAACATAAAGAAGGCTTTGTGACTATCTTCTGCCTGGGTGGCTATTTTTACCTCATATCTAACTCTAGTTGACCCATACCTGAGCAGAACTTACTGCTTTAATGTTCAACAATTGTCTTACCTAATGGGCATTTATAGCATTTCCTACAACTCATATTGATTTTTGGCTTGTGCATGTGCAAGTATAAAGTGGCTTTTATGCAGGTGACAAAAATGTCAAAACAATATTGTGGTCAAATGGAGCAAAGAGTAAATGTTTAGAACTTTAAGCTGTAAAAATGGTCTACAGATAGGAGCTTCACAGCTTTATTGCTAAACATTAGTTCAGTCAAAGCAGACCATAACTGATACTGTAACTGCACACCAGTAAACCTGTCATCATGATTGATGGTGGGATATTTAGCCATGATGAGCCTATACTACCGTCACTGGCCCGTGAGCATCTGTTTTTCACTCAGTCATGTAAAATCACTAGTGCTTTTGACAGCCTTTGTGTGAGCAAAGCAATCAAGATCCAAATGCTGCATGTTTCTTCCTGAATCATAAACTGCAAAGTAATATTTCATATCATCTCCACTTGGTTGCTATCACTTCTGACACCAGTGTAATTGACTGCTTTATCAAGAACATAATGTATGTTGCTTTCCTGTGATCATCTTGTTTCCTTTGAGTCATGTAAAATCACCTTCTGATTGCTTGTGCTATTAACAGGACTGTGAATGCAGTGTATTTTTTAACATGAGAAAATGTTATATATTGCTTCCATGTGTTATTTTTATTATTTAAATAAGCTCTAGGAGATGAGGATATCTGCAGTTTTTCTCAAGGAAGAATGTAAGAATTGAACTAGTAGCAATTGAAATCTGCACCATTTTCTAAAGAATTCCTAACTGATACAATGGTTTGTGCAGCAAAATCAGAAACCAGCCTCTATAGGAGTTGCATAATGTCATACATATTTATGCTATAAAATGTTGCGAAGTGATATTTTGGTTTACAAGTCAGAATTGCAATTGAAACTACAATGTCATCTGGTAGAGCATATTTTTAGTTGTTCTTGGACTTTGTATGTAATGAGATGTACATAGCTGTAAAATCAGTTTTGTATTGTTTGCATTCAGATAGCTAGAATGCAAATAGCTGCTCAGAGGATAAAGTTTTGCAAGTTGCTGATGTTTAGACTAAGATACTTAAAATAAACTGTAAGACATATATTGCTCTGATATTCATAAGACTCAATACAAAGAAACATTGACTTGGCCATTTTTAATGTAAAATAACTTTTTTCTTGCAGAAACAGAACATAAAGATTGAAAGTCTCACACTTCACAGATTCCATTTGTGAATGTTACATTCTCATAAATTAATAGGAAGTGAACAAGTAAACTTATCTGATACAATTCAGTGGAAAAGGGAATCGGAGAAAGTGGAACCGAGTTCTACATCCCTACCATGTTTAGATCCTGTTAACAAAAGACCACAAATATCATCTGAAACTGCATTTTTGCAGAGGATGTTCTGCCACTGCTAGCTTTCTATTTGCTGTCATTTTACAAGTCAGTCTTTACATTTGCTATCCATTTCTTTTAATGTATTCTTATGACGTTTGTTCATTTTAAACAAACATTTCAGAAGTGTTCGGCTTCAGCTGATGCTCTTGCATGTAGTACAGTTCCTTACCTTATCCTTTGCCTATGTACCTCATTTCTATGACATTGTCTATAATAATCCAAAGAGTCCAAGGATGAAGCACTGAGTTATGAGCCTTTGGGCTGGAATAAGGTCCAACCTTTCCATTAGACTGATATGTTTGTTAACTATGGGCTTTCTCCATACCTCCTACACTTGTAGATGAGAAGAGTTCACTCTTCAGAGCAAACCTGAGGCATCCACAGTCAGGTTTTAAGTCTGTGCATCCCCCCCCCCCTTAAGATCAACAATGACATGTCCTAACTGCATTCTCTTGCCATATGAATTCCCCTTGGATGGTGGTAATCAGAGGAGAGGGATCACTTGGTGCAGTGGATGGCTGTGTTGTTGCCACAGGTTTCTGAGGTAGCAGTGAACGTTTAACACTTGTAGCCTAACATAGTCAGATACACATACAAAGGTTCATAATGACAGGTAAGATCTCTGTGTCTGTTCTATTCTTTTGGTAGGTACAACTGCCACTTTATGTCCAGCAAAGCCTAAACAAAACCTCAGATCTTTCCACAACCAGACTTGCCACTGGCAAGTTCATGGAAAATGACAACATACTGTATGCATCAGTGTCCTCAAAATGTCTTCTATTGAGGATGCATGGCTGAGAGAGTTATCCAAGGAAGGACAAAATATATATATATATATATATATATATACTGTGCGTGTATATACACCTTCGTTCTCATATGGGCTGGGGACAATGGGCAGGCCAAAGTTAGAAATGTGAATCAGTAATGGTCCTAGCCTGCCTTGAACCTGAGAGTGTCTGTCCATGGCCCATTTTATTTTGGTGCTTGGTAACGTACGAGGGGAAAATCTTTACTGTTCCTCAGGAAGTACCCTCACTAACGTCCTGTAAATGAAATGTTGGGTCAAAACAGACTGTGCCAACTGAATCTGGCTTGGGGAAGTTGAAAGTAAAGCCTGGAACTCCAATTCATATTCTGCAAAAAAATAATCTCCCTCACCCATCTGTCATAGTCAGGGTGAACTAATAATTGAGAAAGTGCAGGGGAAGAAAGAAGGGAAGGAATCATAATCACTACTGGCCTTTTCCTTTTTGTGGAGGAGGGGACTTAAGTCTTTTTACCTTGTTGCCTACCTCTGCTTCTGCCCTCTTCCAGACTGGTTTCTTTTCATAGGCCTCTTTCTGCCTGAACAGGTCATCTATAGACTACTTTCAGTAAAAGGATCAGTCCTACCCACTACCATGACATTGTATTGCACATTTAAAACAGTATCCTAACTCCTCTTCTCTGTGCTATTTAATATTTCTGGATTTTCTGCTCATTTTCTTCACATCATTTAATAAACAGAAAGATGTGCCAGGGTGGGGGTGCAGCTTATTTATCTTTATTTATAGATAAATAAATAAAATAAATGAAGCAAACACCCCTATGTGAATAGTGTTGTTGCCTGTCCGTGCTGGGCATGCACAAATGGTGGCTAATGTGAGTATGCAAATATTCACCGTCTATCATGTAATGCTTCTCTTAAACAAAAGGAAAACATATTTTGTTATTGATTGCTATGTTTTGCACATAACCTAAAATGAGTATAATACAAAAGCTTTTAAAATTAAAATTAAATCACCCTGTTAACTGGCTGTCTGGATTGCCCCTATTATAATCTGCCACTGTGGAGATGCTGTTTTCTCATTGACAATTTCATGACCCATAGAAGAGGAAATGTGGAAAGAATATGCTAGAGTCTCCTTTTCTAAGCTGGACTGTGAGTACCTGGGGAGGTTCTCTCCTTTTGGAAAGATGAGGTACCCCAAAAGTTTGGGGGTTAATCCTCTGTCAAGATCTCTGCCAGACATTCCTCCACAAACCTTTAGTCAGTTGTATCTGAGGCTGATATTCACAGGCCTGATGTTTGGCTCCTGTTTGTTGGCCCTCTCTCAAGGAAGAAAGATTATCCCACCTCATCAACTTTCTGCTCCTTTTCAGTTAGGCAGGTCTCTTGCATTTCATGTACTAAAATAGTAAGCAAGTCTCTGGTGTCAAGTAACTCAGGATGCACTGTTGAATTTCTTAAAGTATGATGTCAGTCACAGGTGCCAGCTACTCAACTTGAGCATTGTATGCCCCTTGCTGGAAGCCTGTGCAGTAGCAGGAGTCATGACCCCACTGTCATGGTAGAAATGGGATCCAGAAAGAAAATGGGCATGATGCAAGTGGTGCACAAACCCTCAACAGGTCCTATGTCATCAGCAGGATTGGTAAGGACAAAAAGGCCTCACACTCCCAGCTGACAGGTTCTTTTACAATCATTTTTTAGTCACTTTGTCTTTCTATATCTGCAGAAGTCTTTGACAGACTTTCTAGGTCTTTCACCACTGATGCCTTCGGGCAGACACAAGTCATCAAACTTTTTGTAATGTCAGTAGCCCTATAAAGTTCACATCTAGTTAAGGAACATTTTTTCTGTGTAACAGAGCTTGTAAGAGGAATCTTGATACCCCTCTCCCAAGCAAAAGAGAAACTATTGATCATAATCTTTTGTAGCATTTGCTTCCACAAGCACATCTTTATTATTTAACTATTTTGGTGACACTGACTTCAAAGTAATAGCCAAAATATTTTAACCAATTCATAATCTAGCTATATGACACACTTCTTATACAATCTAAAACACAAAAATATTAGACTGGGTAGAGAAGGGTCTCTAACCGATTACTCATCCTTCTTTGAAGAAGCCTGGAAGAAATTAACTGGTTGCCAAGCAAGTACTCCTTGCAACAAAACAAAAAATTAGAATGGCATATGGTGTTCGCCCTTTTAGCCACACAGTAGGGCAACATCTTGGAATGTTCACAGACGCTCTGGAAGTCACAGCAGAAAGGAAGATGTCCTCCTTTTTCAAAGTGCAGTGGATAATTACACATACTGCAGTAGTGATCTCTATGTTGAACAAGACCAGTTTCTTGACTGGCTACCACAAGATGGATATTTAAATGTAAATGTCCAGACAGATGTAAAAAGTCAATCTGAATACCTGTAAGTATTAGTCAGTAATCAGAAGGTATCTTTGGTAAGTTGGACAGAAATCTGATAGAAGCAGATACCTTCTCAAAATGAACAAATAAGGTAAATTAATTTGGTACCGACTATTGGGGTAGTCACCAAAATGAAGATATGAATAAAATAAATTAATCTGGTACTAACTATGGGGTAGTGACATACCAATTTGCTTTGTTCTTTCAAGAAATGAAGTGTCTATGCAACACTAGCTGTGGGATCCAGAAAGGTTTATTGTGATGCCGAAGCCTTATATCAGAAAGTTTCCATATCATGCCTTTCCTTTCCAGGTTCATAGACCATTCTTCTTCTATGGTTTTTCCCTTTTTTCTCTCATGGGGCCTCATCATGGACTGTGATCTCATGGGCAAAACCACATGCTAATGTGGCAGTCCAGAGGAGTGGATAATGCTAATTAACCATGTGTTGTCAGCCAGAGAAGTCCACAACGCCAGAGTTGCTTGGCTGTGTTATTCAGAGAATGTCGGCTAAGCAAAATTTTACTCTAGGAGGAAAAAAGAAGAAAGCAGTCAACCATTTACTTGTATAAGGGTATTCATAGTGAAGGTAAGTGTAGTGCGGGAGTGGGGGATGTCAGAGTGTGTGTGTGTGTGTGTGTGTCTGAATGGGTATGAATAAGGCTGAAAGAATGTATTTGTGTGTATAGGGACATAAATACGGCTGAAAGAATATGTGTGTGTGTGTGTGTGTGTGTGTGTGTGTAGTCTAGCTAGGGAATCACAAGTCTGGATGAATGTGTTCTGAGTCGCTGCCTTTGTCCAAGAGTGTGCTGGAGTGGATGACTGAGTGTGAGGTCTTGTATGTGGATGAGTGGGTGGGGTGTGTGTGTGCGCATGTGTGTTGCGTCTCTGTACTTGTCGGAAGGTGCCTTTGCTAATGTGATGCATGGATCACTAGGGAGAATTCTTATACAGGTCTGACAATGCAATGAATGATTCGGATATGACAATGAGACAATAATAAGTTCTCTCTCACTGTGGCTATGAATCTGAATTTCTGTCTGTCTGTTGCACCAACTTACCAACTCGCACTGATCAAGCAGTGTGGGCATTGAGACTTTTTCTGAATCCTAGGGTAGAAGAGCTGATATCCTTAGAAGACTCATGTTTTTTCTTAATCTGTACTGATCTGAATTCCAACTACAAACCAATTAATGTTCAGTACTGTTTTTTAAACACCTTTATTAAATTATCACTTTAACATAGGCAAACACATATTAACAGAAAAGAAAACAAACCATTTAAGCATTTTCAATTTAAATACAATATACATCACATGTATTTTCTTTGCTACTATCATCAGTCTAACATTACAGAATATTGCCGAATTCCTGCCTTCCCTTAAACCTCACTTCTCTTGAACATTATTAGGCATGCATTGTTCCCACAGTTTCCATTTACTTGTATGTAATTTACTCCTTCCCTTTTCTAAAGGTCCCTCTTCCTATTCCTTTATCTCTTTTATAATATTGAACACCTCAAATACAGTTGGTGTAGACGTTGGTTTCCATTTTCTAGTAATTGCTTTTTTAGGCAGCCAGCAGAATTACACTTAATAAGGCCTTACTATATCTAGGTAATTCAGATCCTGTATCCCAGCTCAAAAGAATAATTTCCTTACTTAGCCAATTTGCTCACCCAATATTTCTGAAAGAGGACTCTGTAGGGAATTTTTAATATCTGCCAACTCATTACACTCCCAACATATACATCCCCAGTTACCTCTTTTGTCTCCATCACGCCTCCATCATTTGCTATCTGCCTGAGGAAAAATTATTTGAAGTGTGCTTGGGGTACAAAAATACCTATGCAAAAAACTTCTAAGCAAAGATCATAAACCTTCTGGACTTGTTTGCATAGTTGGGAACAATACATAGGTCTTCCCATTGGTTTCTTGTAAACTGCTTTTCCAGTCTCTCTTTCCAATCTTTTCCAACTTCCTCTGATTAATTCCTATAGTTATCATGCAATATTTTATATGCGTTACCAATTTTCCCATTTTTAACAGTGCTTCTGTTCTAGATTCAACTAAAAACTGCACTGGAGCAGGTCTTTACTAAAATTTCCACATCATTTTCTCTTTGCCTGTGTTCTGAGATGAAGCCTGGTAAAGAAGGCAGTTACTAGCCTGCTGTCCAAATGTTTTCTTGGACTTATCCCACTCTATTACCTTTCCTGCTTGAGTTATTTGCTCCCATTATCTTGGTTCTTTTGCCAGGTTTCTTCATTAAATTCCAGCCTCCTCTTGCCTATTTCTGTACCTTTACTTGCAATCATCCCTATTGGCAAAACCTCCTTTCTCCATTTTCATATTGACTTATTTCTTAGAATACTTTCTGCTACTTTATGAATATAATCTTCTGTATGGTTATTATTCTCCTTAAGGATCTGCATCCAAAATCCCACTCTTTCTTGAACTCCCCTTGCTTCACTCATCGCTTTCCACTTTGAATTATAACCTTCTACTTGTGTTATGTATATGAGCCTTAACTGCGTAGCTCTAAATATCTCTTCAAATCAGGTAAACCTAAACCACCTTGTTCTATTATAAGGATCAACTTATCCCACTTAACTCTTACCCTCCTACCCTCCAAGATAAATTCCTTCATTTCTTTATTAATTATTGTCCACAACTTCTCCTTGGGTTGATAGAAGTATGCATGACCTGTACACAAGACTAAAAGGGCTAAAACATTTTCACTGTTGGTATCTTACTATCCATATCCATAAATAAGAGTTTCCAGTTTCTCATTGTTTGTATTACCTTTTAGTCTCTTCCCACATATCATTAGCTGCCATTAAAGAAGCCTTTTTAATGCAGAATCCTAAATACTTCATCTTACCATGTCCCTACAAATATGGGTATTGCTGAACACATTTATGTGTGGATACATAATTTATGGCTATAGCTTTTGTTTTATCTTCATTCATTTTATATCTCAAAAAGACCTGACACCATCTTAAAATGTCACACAATACTGAGATGTCCTTTTCTGGATTTATCAGGTACAAAATAATATCATCTGCAAATAATGTCAACTTTTCTTGATTACCATACCAATTATATCCTTGAACTTCCAAGCCCCTTATTTTCTTTGCCAATGGCTCTAAATATAAAGCAAATAACAAAGGGGAAGGAGGATGCACCTAATTCCTCTGTTCAAACACAGTTTATCTGAAAGAAACCCTCAGTTTATCTGAAAGAAACCCTCCTACTTTAATTCTTACCTCCAATCCTTCATATTTCCTTCTAACTAACCTCATTATTGTATCAGGGAATTTAAATGCTTCCAATACCCTAGTCATAAAATCTCAGCTTACTCTGTCAAATATTTTCTGTGCATCAGGACCCACCACTATCAGAGGTATTTTCTAAAACTCTGCTTCTTTCTGGATTCTAGATCATCATTGTTCTATTAATGTTGTCAAATGTTTGCCACCCTCCACAAAACCGCACTGATCCATATCTATCAATTTTGGCAACACCATTCATTTAGCTAGTATAGAAATAAACACTTTATAATTGCGTTTTAAAATTTAAATCAGTCTATATGAGGCTGGGTCTGAAGGGTCTTTGCCATCTTTAGGTAACACAGCCAGCACAGTATTTTCCAATATTGGTGCCCCTCCCCCCTTTAAAAATGCTGTTAAATAAAATCTTTATCACTTTCTTCCCTTCTAATTTCTCATGCCATCTGTTTCTGGAGACTTTCCTGAAGATTATCTTATTTTCTATCTTAACTGTTAGTTGTTCAGCCTCATCTGCCTCTAACTTTGGCATAATTAAGTCTTCCATAAATATTTCCATTTGTACTCTTTCTTGATTTTCACATTCATCTGCTTTATATACATTTTCATAACATTTCTGGAATATCTCGAAGACCTCTACAGGATCTCTGGTTATTTTTCTTGTTATAAGTTCCTACATGTGGTGACAACTCTTTCAATATTATGTTGCCTGTCATTGTGCTAAAAGTTTCTGTGTTCTGAAGTTATCAAAAATAGTTGCTTTACAACAATCTTTCTAAACGCATGAATATTATCCAGATACTCCCTTATTTTCTCTTTAGCACTCAGCATTTGCTCATCCTCTTGTTCTGCAAGATTCCCCTTATTCTACAAAACTTTAACATTTGTCAGGCCCTTTAGTAATATCTATTACTTCTTAACCAGATCTCTCTCTCTTTGAACCCTATTTTTAAACTCCATTTTCATTTTATCCCAGTCACCAGCTATAACTTCTGAAGATACTTCTATCTTCCCTAATAACTCTAATAATTTTCACTACCCAATCCTTAAATAGCTGCCTTTTTAACAGATAGGTGGAAAAGCACCATTGTCTTATTTTTATTTCATTACCCTGCATTTGTATCTTAGTTTTTATTGGTGCATGACCAAAAATAGTTACTGGATGTGTGCCAAAGCTTTCAAATAAATGCACATGTTCCTGTGAAATATACTTTCTATCCAGTCTAGCCAAGTTATTGTTCCTAGGGGGATAATATGTAAATTCTGTCAAGTTCCTACTACTGAATTTATACCTTCCATACCAAATTTTTTCATAAATTTCTTCAGAAATCTACCTTTTTTGTTATATTGTCCATTCTAGGTCCCCTGATACATAGGTTCATAGGTTGATACTAGGCTATCTGCCCTAGGGCATTTATAAGCCTAGCCAGAGTGTGTTTGGCTTTCGCCACCCTTTTAGATTAGTTCACTGTGTCTCTGTATAGTAGGTCACAGAAGATAGCCCTTTTGAGGTTAGTTTACTGTGCCTTTTTCTAGTAGGGACAGAGAAGAGATCCTGGGGTAAACCTACGATCTCCCATCCACTCGTCAAGATTTCTCTTGAAGAGGGTCATTGAGGGACTCTGCCGAACATGGACTGAGATTTTGTTCCAGAGTGAGGGGAGCCTCTGGGATATGAATCTGTCCCTCCAGCATGTCCTATTTATTTCTGTGCTGAGGTTTAAGTCCCTGGAGTGTGTAGCTCTAAGGGATTTGGATTTCTTGAGGTGGAGCATGTCCATTAATTTTGGGTTGGACATGGCTTTATACGTCAGGCACAGATCGCCTCTGAGTAGGCGGTAAACAACTGAGTAGAGCTGGAGTTTCATTAGCCTAACTGCGTAGGGCATCTGTTTGAGTCCCTTGATCCTCTTGGTGAGGCACTTTTGGGGTCTTTCCAGTTGCTGCAGGTGTCGGGTAAGGTACATCCCAAATGGGGCATTGTATTCAATTATGGGCCTGATGAGTGATGAGTAGAGGGGCACAATGACCTCTCTTTATCTAGATGTGAACCCTTTCATGATAAGGTGGGCTATATAGAAGGTCTTTCTAACCACTTTGGCAATGTGATTGTCAAAGGAGAGATTGCTATCTACTTGGGTCCCCAAATCCCTAATTACTTCTTCCGTACTTAATGGATTACCACCTATGTGGTAATTTGTGGGCACTTTGTTTTTCCCAAAGGGGATGACTATGCACTTTTTGGCATTTAGCTTTAGGCCATGGCTCTGGCACCAGTTATCAGTCTCTGCAAGACCCTTTTGGAGGATGCTTGTGTCAGTCGGCGAGTCGATTATGGCACCCAGTTTGCAGTCATCTGTGAACTTGGTCAGCCATAGTCCTCCCTCGTTAGCCTGTACCTCAGAGAAATATATACCAAACAAGAGAGGTCCCAGGACTGAGCCTTGTGGGACGCCACTTGTAACTGATTTAGAGTCTGACATGGCACCTGCAATTCTGACCATGTGGGTTCTATCCCTGAGCCAGTTTGCAACCCATCTTGTGACATAGGGGTTAATATTTAAGCTGGTGAGCTTATTTATGATGCCCGAGTGGGGTATTGTGTCGAAGGCTTTTGCAAGGTCCAGGTAGGCTGTGTGGACTACCTTCCCTTCATCTATGGCCTTGGTGACTGTTTCAAAGAAGTTGACCAGGTTCAAGAGGCAAGATCTGCCCTTAACAAAGCCGAATTGGGTAGGATCCAGTGTTTGGAGGTTCCCAATGTCTTTGTTTATGAGTTTTATGATGATACGCTCCATAGCTTTGCAGACCAGGCTAGTCAGGCTTATAGGGCAATAGTTTCTGGGGTCCGTTGTGGCACCACCTTTGTGGAGTGGGACCACTGTTGCTGTACACCATTCCTTGGGTACATATCCTGTAGCAAGGCTGAGATTGAACAGTGACTTTATGTGAGAGTTCAGTTCTTCTTGGAGTTCATGTAAGATGCAGCCCGGGACACCATCCGGTCCCATTGATGCTGTGTTTTTTGCTTTGGAGAGGGCAGCTCTCACCTGTGCATCTGTGATGTCAGGGAGGCTACACTCTGTTGGGATAGACATTTGCTCTTTTGGGGGGAAGGGGAGAGAAGTTTGCACTGAACCAGTCTGCCAGGATGTTGGCAATGTCTGTGGGTTCAGTGTATTTTTTGTCATTTTGAACCAACTCAGAGCATATCTGGGAGTTGCCACCCAGGTTCCTGACATAACTAAAGAAGGCCTTGTGATTATCTTTAGCATCTTGTGCAATTTTTCGTAGTTTCTTGCTAGTACTGATCAGAGATGCCTTCCCTTTTTGGGATTTTGCTCTATCATGTAGTAGCTTCCTCCTTCTGTTGTATAGCTTATTTATGGCTGGGGTCCACCAGATAGGTCTCCTGCCTTTGGAGGAATGAGTCTTGGTTTTATTTGGGATAGCATGATCCATGCATCGTGCAGGTGTCCATAGAAAGCGTTTGTAAAGGTTTCTGCAGTTTGGGCCATATTTTCCACTGGCCCGGGGGCTTTGAAGGATTCCACCTCAGTTTTGAGAAGTGTGAAGTTTGCTTTTGAGAAGTTCTTCACTGTGGTTTCCTTGGCTGGGGGTGGAGATGGGATATGGATGTCCAGTGAGATTAATTTATGGTCAGATCTTACCAATGAGGGGTATACCTCTGGTATGCAACATAGAGTCCCCATGTTGGTGATGATCAGGTCCAGTATGTTTTCCCCTCTTGTGGGAGTGGTGACCAGTTGTTCCATAGCATTTGAGTTTATAAATTCTAGGAACCATTGGGCGAGGGTGTTGGGGCTTGAGTAGTGCTCCCAGTCTATGTTTGGGTAGTTGAAGTCACCCAATATAATGGTGTTTGGAGAGACCTTCATATTCTCCAGTGTTCTCAGGAAAGCTGAGTGGGGTTCCTGAGTTTGGGAGGGTGGTCTGTAGCAGGCTACAAACTGAAAGGCAGTTTTGCCCACTGTTAGTTGCACATGGATGGTCTCCAATGCTTCATGCAGTGCCACTAACCTGGTGGTGTGGGTATCTTTGATGAATATGGATACTACCCCTCCTTTTGTGGTTCGGTCCGAGTGTTGGGGCCGAAAAGCATGGTATGAAGTATAACCTGGTCGTGCTGGGGTGCTCTCGGGAGCCTTGAACCAGGTTTCTGTTACTGCACAGATATCGATATTCTCCATACTGAGGAGAGCCTAGAGTGTGTGCATCTTGAGGTTTAAGCTTCTGGCGTTGAGCAGCATTACTCTTAGTTTCTTTTTCTTTGTGTTGTCTATGGAGGTGGGTTTGTCTTTTGAGCCTTGCCTAAACAGGCACTATGGGGGTGGCAAGAGCCTTAGCCAGTATTCGAAAGCCCAGGGGTGACAGGTGCAAGCCATCCCTAGCGAAGCAACATGGGCTTGTTGAGCATGTCATCCCAGGCTGACAGACACTGGATCCCCTTTGAATGACACCAATACTTTAGCCAACTGTTAAAATTGATTATTGTCTTTATACTGTGGCATCATTCTTGGTGAGGGTAAGATGCTGCTCAAGGTCAGGGTCATACCGGCCTGGGCTACATGATCTGAGAGCCTCTGTCTCTCTTCATGTAGTCCAGGAAGGTACGTCTCAGGTCATTCACACCAGCATGGACAATGACGGAATCATATTTGTACTTGATTTGGAGTGACCTGAGTGCTTGTGTTATGTGGCAGATCCTGGCACCCGACAGGCAGCTTACAGTGACCTTCTCCTTGTTCAGCCTGGTGAGTGGGACGTCAGTGTGTCTGACAATAGAGTCACCTATTACAAGTGTATTAGGTGTGTTGTTTAGCCTTAAGGGCTGTGGCTGTGTGGCACACTGACTTTGTGAACTATGTGATATGTGGGTATTGTTGTGGGGTAGCGGTTGCTTGGATATCTGCTTTGGAGGTCTCTGCTGCTTGGGCAGATTTTTATTTAGAGCCTCCGAGTATGCTTTTGTGTGTTTGGTTTTCTGTTGCGATAGGTCTATGTGAGACTGGATTTGTGGTGTGGGTGGTTACCTTCTCCTCCTGACTGACTGCACCAGTATTGAGCTGAGAGAGCTCAGCCTCCAGTTTGGCTATATAGTTGCATCTCTCACATATATTTGAGCTTGTTGGGAGGAGGAGAGGGTGGTCTGTGTACATAAGGCAGTTGTAACATTGCCTCAAGATTCCCAGATTCACCAGCTGGACTGGAGAGTAAACCCGAAACTGACTTTTGGACATGCCAGAACAGTATAAGGAACTAATTTTTACTGATCAAAAAGGACCAATAGGGAGCCAAGTACTTAAAGGGAGTATAAGAGGGTGTAGTGCTTTAGTTTATTAGTGCTTACTTATAAGATTACTTATATGAGCAGCTGCAGGGCTTTAGAATGAAAACAGAGTGCTTACTTTGAGATTTAGAACAGTTCTAAGGGAAAAAGTGAAGAGCAGACTTTGTGGAGCCGGAATAGTTTAAACCATTTTAAGCGGCGCTTCCCGATGTGCTATGCACAAAATCATGCAAAACTGCACAAATGCGGGTTCTAAAGCAGGGAAACTGAAAGAGATAGGAATTGACCCAGAGCGGCCAATAAGCTACTAGTTTCAGGGCTGAGACCACTCCTCCAGGGACAGATAGGCTGCTCAAAGCTCGCCACTCTCACTGGTGAACAGAGAAGCTTCCTCCTATCCAAGTAAGGATATGGGCAACACAGGAAACTATCACAGTCCAGAATTCAGCAAAACCTGAGATCTGGACTAATCTAGTTCAGCAAAGGCGGGAAAAGATTATATTTTTTTTTGTTTTTTTCAGGAAACAGCAGAAAAACACACAAAAAACACTGTAAATGCTATAAACAGGCTAGCGCACTTTAGTGTGTAGCCTACAACAGTTACACAATACAAAAATGACAAACTGATATAAAACAAGTGCAAAAACTGTAAAAAGCAGAAGGCAAATGCAATTTAAACTTTTTAAAGCACAGATCAGTTAGAAATTCACTTTTTATACATCCTCACTATTGCAAATCAAATTCTAGTCCCCACCTATAAATAATATTCCCTGCTGAAAGCTGATTATTTTGCCCAAAATTTTCTTAAGGTCCATAATAGCAGTTTTTGGTGGAATATAAATACATGCCATTGTAATCCTCCTGCCTTGCCAATAGCTCCTTACTGCCACAAATATACAATTTTTGTCTTTGTTTTCCTCATCTACCACTATTGCAGCCCTCTAGCAATTAGTATAATTATTCACCTTTTCCAAATGTGTCTCTTGCAGCATTGCCATTTGTACTCTGCATTTCTTAGTATACTATACTATTCAATACCCTTTCCTTTTTATCCATACCTGTAAGATCATTCACATTCCATGATAATATGGGCAGCATAGCCATAGTGATAAAAATATATTGCTCTCATCTATTATACATGACAGTTTTTATATATATTTCCAGCTTTGTGTTACATGCATACATTGTTTGGCAGGCTGATTTTTTTGTAGTTGTTTCTTCTTTTCTCCATTTGAACCTATGTACCATTTTTAAATACTTTTTATTTTAATGAAAACTCTCAAACAAAAAATAAAACTAAATATAAATCACCCCCATTCCCTATTAACTTGGAAGAAACACACAAAACTATATACATCTTCTAAACATGAAGTTTAACCTTCCAGAAGGGAACAATTTCCCCAAATTGACAGCTGTACCTACAGGCACTGTGTGTGTGTGTGTGTGTGTGTGTGTGTGTGTGTGTGTGTGTGTGTGTCTTTCGGCTTTTCACAGTTAGGGGTCGCCACAGCGGAACTCCGGTCCGCTAATGATTGGCAGTAGATTTTCACGAACGCCAAGGTGCCAGCTCGATGTTCAACCTTCAACAAAGGCACGTCCATTTACACAGGTCTTTCGAACGCCCACCCAACCACAGGGAGGACATGCAGACTCCACACAGAAGGCACTCCCTGCACTCCAGCCGAGAATCAAATGGGAGAACCTCTTGCTGTGAGGCAACAACGCTACCTACAGGCATTATATAACCGAAAATGAAGGTTACCCATGCTAAAGTGCATGATACTGCATGTGCTCCCACTTACACTGAATGCAGTCTGTTCTTTTCTTACCTCTTTTCCCCTCCTCTCCCAGATATGAAAAACAGCTTATATGCTTTCAGAAAACATTAACTTTTAGTCCTAAGAAAAGTGTAGTGGCTATCCTTAAATAAAACTAAATTGTGCACTGTTCTAGTAACTGCATTAGCGTATTAAGGCTGCTAGGGATGTTGTTACCACTTATTCATGTCCCATAATTTCAGACTTATTTTTTTCACTGAACAGCTTGCTATTGTATCTTTAAATTTTGCATTTCTGTCAGCAAATAATACTTAAAATTCTCAAGATTAACTGCTTGCACCTGCAGACAGTTTGTCTCCATGAAAATGCACTCAATGAGTCTGTGTATATTTCACTCAGAAAATAATGCACAGCTGCCCTCAGTTGCTAACATCTGGACTCAAATGAACATTTGCCAGTGGAAAATAAACCAGCTAATATCTTTGCAGTTGTAAGGCACTTAGGATTGTCATAGCTTTCATCATTTTGTCTTATTTTTAAAGCATTTATGTTTACAAAAATACCTGTTTACAGCTTAAGGCAAAGGTTGTAATCTAGACATTCACTCTTGTAAAATAAAAAAGAGAAAACATCTTAATTATACATATAATATAAATCAGTACACGTTTATATCCCACCCCAACCCCAGCAGCCTAATATCACAGCATATGAACATTAAACTGGCTTTTGACCAGAATTTTTTCTCAGACTGTAAAATCTGTATTTCTTATAACTAAAAAGTACTGGTTTACTTTAATATATTTAATATATACAACAATCACTGAAAAGACTCCCCCCACATTTAAAATAACTGTTTTATTTACAGTAGTTTCCCTCTTTTAGTATCCTTCTAAACATTAATGACATAATGTAGGGTATATGCTTTATAGTCCACCCACAAGTTTAACAAAGTCAACAAAAGTTCAGTGTTTTTCAATCACTTTTTCTTGCAAGACCATATTTTAAAAATGTAATAAGATTGCTTTAAAGTCTTACATTTATTCACTAATTTCAGAGTTGCTGGTCTTCATCCTGTTCATCTCCCAACACCAGACTCTGGCTCAAGTCCAAGGAACTTCTAACTCTTCTAGTCAATTCCTGTCCTTTTTGTCTCTCAAGCATTTCCTTTGGAACATCGGAAAAGGTTTGACTGGCAAAGTCTTTCTACGAACCTTACTGACAGAAGAATGAGAAGCAGCATCCCCTTCTGCTTCCTTTTTGTTGGCTAAACTTTTTTATTTCCTACTTAGTCTGTTCTACATCAAAAAATGACTTTGATCCTCCAAGAAAAGAACACTTTGATGACAGCTGGATATAGCAGCTTGAATCTCACTCCTACCTCTCGACATTCCCTGATTGCTGGGATAAATGGTGTACAGTGAATAATCATTTTCTACAAACACTGTGCTGTCTCGAATTTTTAATTCTTTGCCCTTCTGCCACAATTTTGTCAAGATAAACTTTTTGAGCTGGTTTGATTGCATCTTTACTAATATAGGTCTTGACTGCTTTCTCATGGTCAGTTTTGGAGGATATACTTGATATGCCCTTTCAGTTAACAGATTCTGCTGTGGAACACCACTCTGGTTACTTATTTATGCTTTGATAAAAAGTAATATGGTCTGTTTTTTTCCAGTTTCTCTTGTACAGCAGAAAATCTCAGGTTTTCTCTGTGTACTCCGGCTTCTAACTATTATTTTTTAAACAGTTCTTCTTGAGAAACCTAATGTTCAGCCAGCTTTTTCTTCATGTCATCCTGTGATCTTTGCAGTTTTATCAGTATATCTGAATGGCTTGTTAAAGCTGCTTCTATTTTTTTCAGTCTTTTGCTGTTTGAATTAATATATTCCTTCAAAGTTTCATTTATTTTAATCACCTCTGAATACATTAGATTTATTTTTTCCCTCTAAATTAATGGAAGCCATCTTGAACCAGAATTGAAGCCCAAACTGCTTTTTGCTGAACAGCTACAGGATCCTTCCCAGACAGTGTTTTCTCTTCACATTTTCTAGTTGATTTTCTTTCAGGTTTTCCAGTTTTCCTCTTTGCTGGTATCCAAGCAATGTATATGCTAGCCAGTAAATGAATTTTACCAAAATAATTTGAACGGTACTCTTTTTTCCCAGTTTTTGATTTCACACTGGGAGAGCAGAAGTTATGCTGTTGATCGGTGTATAGCCATCTTGGAAGGGCCAATATACAGTACTGTTGTGAGTGTTTAATATGCATACATTTTAGATACAAAACATGTATTTCCTTTCACAATGTGCATTACAAATGGCCCAGTTATTTATATGCATGTAGCCAACGGCAAGCAATAATGGAGTACATGCCAAGGATTTCAGAAATGCATTAAGCTGTTTATCTTGCAGAATCAGTAAGAAGCCAAAGTTTCCACTGCTTTGCATCTTGCCTGAATATTTCAGAATGAAGCAAATATCAGGAAGTGATAGGACTTGCATAGCAGACATCAGAGCTACCAGGTAAATTAAAATGTATTCAGCAGCTGATTCCCAAAACCATGAGCCACTCCCCATGCTGTAATGCTCCTCAGCTTATGCTGACAGTCTACCCAGAGATCACATACCCTTTAATCACTGTGGCTCCACACGAAGACTGCAAAGTGATGACCCACTTAAAATGCTTTCCAAAGATACTCCAAAGTTACTCAGTGTGAGCACGTAGCACTGGGGAAAAAAAAGGAGCAAATATAACAATGGATCTGATAGCACACTGTAGTGTTTTTTTTTTTCTGTATCTGTTACACAAATAATAAAAAAGGAGCCAAGTGAGAAACTACCATTTAGTAACTTTTCATGACCTTTAAGCAAAAGTTATAAATAGATGGTCATCCTTGTAGAGAGATTTTTGTTCCATTTCTTGGGGCCACTAATTCCTGATGTCCACTGTAGGACCCCGTATGTTACCTTCCACGAGTCACTAAGATTGTGGCAGCAGCAGCTACTAATTCTCCAGCAATGAGACACAAGCTAGTTGCAGGAAAGTGACTTCAAATGCAGCAGCAGTGCTGCTTTACTAATTCTCCAGCAATGAGACACAAGCTAGTTGCAGGAAAGTGACTTCAAATGCAGCAGCAGTGCTGCTTTTGGAATGTCTGAAGTTTTTTCCAGGAACAAAAATACTAGACAAATCCCGGCATCTAGAGAACAACATATAAAATCAACATCTGCACTGGTGAGAAGTGAGACTGCAAAATCTAGTGTAACCAAAGAGTAGGATGTGTCAAATAGAAACTCTGCATGGCAACACTGTCTTTCTTTACTCTGCCAGCTGTCTAGGTAGGACAGCACTTTGGTGCTTCATCACCTTAAGTATGGCCCACTGATACACTTCATGAGCACTCTTGATGCTGAGGCAGTGAAGGGAAGGATTCAAAATGGATAATTACTGTTCCCTAATCAGAAGTGGGGGACCATCTCAGCTGCTCTGCTACCTTTGTATGCAAGCAAGTACCTTGAAGAGCCAAACAGTGCATTCAGTGTCCTTTGAATAAACATGGGAGGAATGCAATATGTAAAAGGACTCCAAAGACAAAAGAGTTTAAGCCAGTGAAGTACGAAGTGGTGCTGATATCCCTTGTCTTTATGTAACTGAAGTAGTCACAAGGAACCTAGTTGAAGATTCTTGTTCTAAAGAGCTTTTGCACATTCTTCCTCTATAATACGCTGGAGAATGAAACATAATGCAATAACACAGGAAGTGTCAGGAAATAGAAGAGTTAAAAATTCATTTTCGCTGTAATCTCTGAAGCTAGTGTATGGAAGGTTCTGCTCATTTCAACTACCTCCATGAAGCTTTGGCCAAAATAGGAGACAGGGCTGTAGCAATGTCCTGGAAACACTGAGGTCCAAAGAACTTGAAATCCTGCTTGGTAAGATTGTAGGGACACAAATGCTGCTTAGGTTGTGACAGAATCATTACATCCGCTGACTTTTCTGCATTCCAGAAAAGGAATGTTCTAAAGAAGGAAATTTGTCTTTAAGGGTCTGTCAGTTTTCTATCATCCCCATTCAAATGTTTTGTCAGTTTGAGGTCCAAACATCAGAGGCCCACAGAGAATCTGTTGTGTGTATCTTGTTTTTTTGGGGGAAAACAATGAGGCATAACCAAGTTTACCAGCATACATCTATGCCAGGTCCTGCCAACCTAGCAGTCCCATCTACAGCACTATACTCCATCTACGCTAATAGGCTCATTTAGTTAGTTATACTTCCATTTGATAACCTGGAGGTGGGCTGGTCAAAATTACCTTTTTCAGCCATGACCCAGGCTAATACAGAGCTGTAACAAGGCACATTAAATATAATAATAAGGTAACACTATATTAACTTCCAAAATGGACACATTTGCAACATTTTTACAATATTCATATTTATACCATGACAGAACATATGAGAACATACAGATTGAGGAATAAGACCAAAGGAGAGACAAAGTCTTGGAATTTCATTATTTACTTATTTACATATGTACATAATACATAAAATGCAGAACAACCAGGTTTCTATTTATAATGAGAACTAGTATTCTACTATCAAAGAACCACATTGGCTAATTACTGTCTATGAAACATGGAACCGTGTGTTTTGGGGCTGTTTAAGCTTGGTTTTGAAATCTGTTAATGTGTTCCATTTTCTGACATATGTGAGAACTTGATTCCACATAGCGGGGCAGTTTTGAGAAGCACAGCAGCTAAAACCTGCACCATGAAAATATCTTTCAAGGGCCATTCAAATATCAACTATAGGCTATATTTTGCCCAGGAGGTCTCTAAAAATACAATATTTGCTAACTATATTTAGTTCACCAATCTCAGAGACAAGGTGGAAGAATTGAATACACAGTTCTTAAAACAATTAATAATCCAAGGGTCATTAACAGGGAGACTGAGCAAAGAATATTGAGGAACAGGGTTCCTCTTTAGGGCAGGAAGTGAAACCATAATCTCTAGTTTGTGAGTCTCAAACCTTAGGGAACAATACTCAGCGAGACAAATACAATCAGTATTCCGGAGAATGGAAGCCACAGTGTCACGGTGTTCTCAAGTAAATATGTTGCTTTCTGTGGAATGTCTAATAAGGACAGCACAACCCAAGAAGGCTACACCGTAACCTTTTTGTAGTTCCAGAAGGGTTCTTTGTTCCAAACTCTTAGAGCAAATGACCTTCTCAGTGGTGAAGAAGAAAAAGTGGATATGAGGAAGAAGTTTCTATACTAACTGGGAAATTTTGCTCTGGGGAGAAGATGCTGCTTCAGAGTGCCAGACTACTCCTTCCAGCATCAGAGGTTTTATCCAAATGTGAGGACTTCCAGAGAGGACAGCACAGTTCACTTCATCCATATCCTCCACTTCAAGGTCCATGTCCAGTTCTGAGTGTTTTGTCTTTGATGCATTTGTTTGGCTGTTTTTAATTCAGGGGACTGTGACTCAGGTAAAACAGCCTTTGAGTACAGTCAACACAACTATAAGAAGATATGACACCAAAATATGTCATAACAAGGACACAGGTAACAGGGTGAGGATGAGGAAGAGGTGGACCCTACCTAAATCATGAAGGGGCTGTGGTACTTGAAAACACAGGAAAGACACCATACATTTCAGTGGAGAACACTGACACTTGGATTTTAGCAAAGTGAACTTGATCTGCTGACTTCAGGTGCCTTGCGGGCCAACATCTGACCCTTAGACATCATCGACAAGGTAGACTGCAAGGTAGACCGATTTTCTTAAAGCATACTTTGAGTAAACTTACTTTTGGTAAGTCAGAATTGAGGCATTGTCTGGAAAAGTCATATCAGAGAAAATATACCTGTGCCAGCAGAGAGAGCTGGGCTGAATATCTAAACTAGAAACAAGTCCCTGGTGAGACAGTGTTTTGGAAAGTATCACCTGATGAGGTGTGGATGATACTCTGCCTGGAATTCCATAACCAAAGGAACAGGCATGATTTTTTAAAAGGGTCTTTACTCCAGATTTTAGTGGCTGCAGTTGGGAAATCATAATCAATTTGTGGCTTAGCAGATGACCATCTCAGTGGGTTGGAGAAGTAGGAACTGCTGGGCCCAGAGAAGAAGTACTTTCTACTTTTATTGTGGAAGTTTCACCTGCATTGGTGCTAGTTTCATCATATTAATAATTACAAAGAACATAAAGCTTAACCTGACCCTTTACATTATGTTTGTTTTTGTTTAATTTTCTCAGAGAGCAACAAAGTGTGATAAGGGGCATGCATTCATATCTCTAATTGACTTACAAGAAACTTTTAAAGACTTCAGCTCTTTTTTGCACTTATGTTTGACATATTTAACCTTATTAATTGCAAAAATAGAAAGACCCTCACCAACACCTGGTTTTGAAAACAGAACTTTTTTTTTTTTGGAAAGAGAAAAATCCTGAGGCTGTCGCTCCAGCTGAACCAGCTTTTCAAACATTCCTTCTTCCTCTATTGCTTGGGGGAGTCACTGGACTTGTGCAAAGGAAATAGACAAAATGATGTGACTAACACATAACAAATCAAGCATTTACAGTGTTATTTTCAGCAGGTAACATACACACTGTCATAACTGAAAGTGTAACTGCAAAGAAAGGGGGCCTACACCATTAATGTGAAACAATGAGGAACATAGACGTCTTAAGACTCAAAATAAGGAATGTTCCTAGTAATGAGGTACAACCTAAAGGTAATATCACTAAATAAGGTAAATATAATGGAATTTTCTCACCTGTGTAAAAATTTTCTCAGAAAAATCTTAAAATTTGCTAGAAGCAGACTGGGACCATTTAAAGCATCAGAATAACTTTCATTGTGCAAAAAGAAAAGAAAGGAATGGAGCACTGTGGAACAGTGTGAGTGTATTCAGCAACCAACTTGGGAAAGTTTATTTCATGTGCTGAGAAGATCTAACACTCTTGACTTTAATGAAAACTTCATTCTGAAACTGAAAAATGTATAATTTGCATTATATCTTGATAATTTGTGAACTACAAATGCACTGGGATCACTCTAAATGTTTCTTATAATATTTTGATTTCATATACCCCAGAATGGCTGTCATAGGAGATGGCCATAATGTCGTGATTTTGTTTGAGTCACAATAAAATGGCATAGCCCAGACATGATATTTTTTTTTCATTTACTTCAGTTCTGAGAGTCACTGGCTTTTTAGATGGTTCATGAAAGCTGTGTAATTGCTTCTTTCTTACTGAACTACTTTGAACTCTACTTATATAAATCTATTTAAATCCATAAATGGCCCATTTATATTTTGTTTAGTACAAAACAGGTAAAAATCTGAGGTGAAAAAAAATAAGACACTACTATTAAAGGACTGAGTTAAGTGCTCAAAGCTGTAATCCTTTAAGGTCCATATCTTCCCTCCATCACAGTCTGCTCATTCATCAATCACAAATATTTGTTACTTTAATTAGCTGGAAGTGGAAATGATAGCTGCCTATAGTTAGATGGATAAAAGCAGCATTTCAAAGGTCAGCAATGACAGTGTCTACCAGACTGTTTATGTAATGTACTATAACTCACCCTTGTTGTTCTTATAATGAATTTTCCAACAATGCTTTGGAAAGGGATTTCACTTTATCTGTTCAAAGTACTATACCAACTCAAAATAGTAATGTAACATTTTGGACTGAAAACTATAAAACTAGTGCTGACTATTGGATGAGAGAAATTCCTTTCTAAAGCAATGTGAGATATGAACAGGAAAAATGTAGGAACCTTCACGATCTGCAGCTGGAAAAACAGTGGAAAAGATGCAAAAGTCTTTCCAGCAACTAAACAGCTACATGATATTATGGGGAGAGAAAAAAAATGTGGGATAAGGTTATTTACACTGGAGGCTGGAATTCTGAAGTCCTACTAGTTCTTAAACACAGACCTGTGCAATATTGGACCTGGTGCATCATTCTGCAGTAATGTAAAGAAACAATATAGTTTAAGGCCAGCTTTCAACTACTCTGTCATTCCAGCTATGTCCTAGCTGGACAGGTCAACAAATACTACTACTGAGGAAAAAAATGAAGGCACAAAAGATTACATCCATTTTTTTTTATCCGAGTAATGTTTGGAATACAGATTTTTTTTTTTTTACATACACATGACTTTTTTCTTTTTTTTTTTTAATATGAGCAATTTCAGTAAGATAAACTTTTAACGTGTATAAAAATGAAATGTCCAAGACTAGAAATATAGCAAAACAACAGCTAGTTTGAATGTTTGTGTGTGAATATGCATGCATGTGCATGTGTGTATGTGTGAACATCCAAATACAAACAAAAAGTTCAGAGGTCATCAAAGACATGTTTGTTATGCTGCACCCACTCTTCAAAGTTCCTGACATTTGCATTTAGTTGAGAAGTTAATTTTGTGTCACGGACAAGAATATTCATCGTATATGCCCTGAACATATTAGCCAGATCAACTGCACCAGGAAAACCCAACTTTTCATAAGCGTCTGCAGACATCTGGGGGAAAAAAATGAAGACCATTAAGTCCAGCAGCATTCTCAATGTATATCGCATACTGTAGTACTATACACTAAAAGATGAATAAATTCATAAAGGACTGTACAAAGCAAATGGAATTATTTGGTGAATTTAACCTGTTCTTTGTTAAACATCTGTACCATGAATGTGAAATGAACCGAAATCTGGGCAACAAAAAGGAATGCTGACCCACTGCTACGCCACAACTGGGTTTTGCAACATAGGCTGGGTCCGTGATTACTGTTCTAAGGCAGACTGCAAATATCTCTACCTATCTTTACAGTTCTTTACAAAACTTACACAAATATTTATTTTAATTACTTAGTCTTTGTTGACCGAGTTAGTCCCCCTAGGGCCGAAGTGGTACTCATTTTGAGTTGGGAAAATTGGCGATGGCACTGAGGAACTTCCCTTACTATTTTATCTTGCTATTTTGCATTGCAACCACTAGGGGGTGTTGGAGGGCTGCTGCTGATGTTGCAAGAAATCCAAGATGGAGGATGCCAAGATAAGAGATAGAGTAGTCCGTGTTTTGGAAGAAGACGAAGAGGTGACTAAAACTATTGGAACTGAGGAAATTACTGTAACAGAGTTAGAAGGCTGTGGATTACCAACACAGAATTTATTGAATTTGATGGAGCAAAGTGGGCATAACATTAGACTAGTACCTTGCAGGATGCGCAGTAGCAAATCCCACCCCAACCATGCCACCAGCCCGGCAATGGAGCAGCTGCATGAATATTCATTTCTGTGCCGAAAGTAATGTCATGAATACTGATGGCCATGCATGGCAAGGCATGGATGGCATTTCAGACTAAGGTACCATATTTAGAGTATATATCAAAGAGGCAAATTGTTGAATATATAATGTATATAAAAGGCGCTGTTGGCAATTCCATGGCCTTCCGCTACTACATATAACTAGAGACAGGTAAGGCAATCTTTTTTCAGATCATCATAGTCATACTAAACTGCTCATGTTACTCTGATTAAAGTAATGGCACTGGCATCAACTTACATTCCCTTGGACAGTCACGGTTCACTTTTGTACACACTTGTATTTGGCGATGCTACTGTTACTACATACTGGGAAGATAAAGGAGTTGGGTAACAACCCCCATTTCATGTTTTTGCAAAGTCAGTCACCTCTAAGTTGTCTTTTACACATTGTCTTTTACACATTTACATATCATACAAGCAGTAAACATATATTCGTGTAATGTGTGTACACACACACACACACACACACACACACACACACACACACACACACACACACACACACACACACACACACACACACACAGTGGCTCGACCGATAGCGTTGTCACCTCACAGCATGAGCTGTCACTGTTGAAGTGAGGGGCTGTTGGTGGATAGATGGACACACACATAAGCATAACTGCACCACTTTCAAGTGCTGTGCACAAGCATACATATTCATAAGTAATATTTACTTTTTACCTGTGAAATGGTTACCTAAATTTACATTGCTTTACAGAATCAGTGGCTTCTATTACAAAAATGGGTGATATTGAAGTGTATTAACCCACCAGATGCGCAGTAGCAAGCCCCACCCAAACCCCGCCTGACACATTGCAATGTAATTAATATTCAGCATCTGTGCCGAAAGCAACCCAATGTTTTATTGTAGACATTCACTACCAAAAAAAAATATTTTACTAGGGGCATAAAACTAAAAAGCCTGTTGCACATCACATTTCAGTCAGTCAATCGGGCAGAGTTCACACCACAAAACTGTTTCTCTAAATGATACTGTTATTAATGGCTGAAATTGTTTGCAGTACCAGCACCGTTGCACAACACTTGTTCAGCGAGGGGGGGTGGGGGGTGCAGCGCCCCCACAAGGAGGGGGGCTTGCCCCCCTGAAGAAGGAGAAACTAATCATTTCAACGAGGATGGAATTCGTTGTGTGCATGGATTCCGTGTCAATCATGCTGTATTTAGATATTGAAACTCTGTCCACCGCCTTGTCAAACAGGCCACTCCCATTCCTGCGCGAACTAAATGGTGGGTTAATACACTTCAATATCGCCCAAAAATGGATCTATTTTATCACATTCATTTAATACTACACAGTAAATTGTTGATTCTGTACACTAATCAAGACTGTCATTCATCTGCTGCTCAGCTCAGCCGCACCCCTACATGGTCAATCACAACAGCTAACATCAAACCTCATTTTTACAAATGAATGCGGTTTGAATTATTTCTCGTATGTTAATATTAAAAACATGCCGGGAATTTGGACATGACATGACATGCGAATTAGCATGGCTGCCAGTCATCTGGGGATTCCACACCCATTTCAGATGTCAATAGTGCCGACACACCCAAAGATGCGCAGAAGTAAGCGTGAGGTACTAGATGAATATTATGCTGGAAAGTGAACTAGAAAATGGAACAGAAGTAAGCTGGAGTGAAGTAGCCAACTGCATTATGTAAGCAGAAGAAATGACAGTTCCAAGAGGAAAAGCAGTGTATTTTGGAGGAGCAGAAGACACTGGTGTAACTTTGGAAAGTAGAGTAACTAGTTTTAAAGGCAGACATTAACAACAGGGTATGAAAAATATTATGTTGATGCTGTAAGAATGGGAAGACAAGCAGCTGTCGCAAGAGAAATAGGTATACAACACCAGACTGTAAGTGAGCAGCTCAGAATTAAGACACTCATGAAAAATTTAAAAAAAGACCGACTTGTTCAAATACATATGATTTTTGGACAATATAATTTTGTGTTTAGAATTTAATGTAAAAGACATGAGTATTAACACATATGGGCGGTGAGGACTTCTCTAAAGGAACATTTCAAACATTTGATTTATATGAAAAATTCAAGTCTAAGGTAAAAAGAAAACAAGAGACTGCACCATGAAAGGGCCATTTTTTTAATATTAGACTGCAAATTAAAAATGCATTTGCATATCAGAACTGCTGACACTGATATTGTTGAAATGAAGTCTCTTTCTTATCGGTTTGTACCTACCTAAAAAGTTCAACAATATTAAACCCTCCCTTCTCCATACAGTCCCTTAATAACACTCCCATTCAGATAGAATCCAGTACTAAGCTCTTAGGTGTAACCATCGATGATCAGCTTAAATTTGACTTGCATGTTAATAACTGTATCAAAAAGACTCATTCAAAACTAGGGCTTCTTTACCGTAACAAGAAATTCCTTACCTCTGAAGCCAAGATTACTCTCTCTCTTACCTACCTACTACCCAGTCTAATGTACAGGAATTCTCAAATTCTCTCATTCACTCTGCACTCCTGACCAAACTAGAATCTACCTATAACAAGGTAGCTAGATTTGCTCCCCATCAAACCTACAAATCCCATCACCGTCTATCTCTAAAACACTTAAACTGGCTTGAATTACCCCACCAGCTTCTTCTCTGTCAGCTCCAGATCATCCATCCATCTATACCAGCCTTTCTACTACCCAGCACTATCCCCTCTCATCTCCCATTATTCTCCCTCAGGATCTCTCTGAAGCTCTAACCAAGACCTACTACAAATCTACAAACCCAAGTCTAAATTTGGACGCAACATGTACAGCTATCACCCCACTATTGCCTGGAATAGGCTCCCACTAGAAATCAGGACCCTTACACATCCTAAACAATTTAAGACAGCCACCAAAGAGCACTTTAAAAGTCACTGGTCCTGCCACTGCACTCTCCCTCCTTAACATCCCCTACTTCTCATACCTTAATCTACTTTCTGCCCTTAACTCTCTTCTCACTAGCTCTCTCTAATCTTCCTTGACTACTCTTTCTACTGTCTTCTAAAATCTATTAAGGAAATTGCTTCAAAGAAACATTGTATGGTAATTGTCTTGCCTTCATGCAACTACATCATGATAAAACTGGGTTTTTGTAACCACTTATCCCAAAAACTATACTCATCTTAATGACATATTTCTTTTTATACATCTTGAAATAGTTATGCTATACTTCTGATTTTTGACACTTTATAACATTGTATTGCTACTTAATGCCTTGTAATAATCCTGTAACATTGCTGTTTAATGCTAATTTATAACTAAAATTGTATAATATGTTGGAAATTTTCTCCCCAGGCCTCTGCTGAAAAAGGGCTCTTCAGCTCAGTCGGACAATCCCGGTCAAAAAATGTAAAATAAATACACTCTCTTTCCCAAAAGGGAAGCTTTGCCCAAAACAGACAGCTATACCCATAGACTTTACCTATTCTAAATGTAAAGTTAATCATTTCCCATTCAGAGGTAAACAGAGATAGGCAAGGACAAATGTTATGTGTACAAGGGGGAACACTGGTTCTAACATGTGAATGGGAAAAGCAGTTTGTATGAGGTCAGTTAACTTTTAGCCTTAAGAAAAAATGCACTGTTATATTTAGTAAATATTAAATATAACAGCACACGATTTAGTTTAAGTACTAAGGTTGTTAGGGGTGCAATTACTTGCAAAGTTACTCACTTCTCTCACTACCAAACTTTTATTTATTTTAACTGAACTGCTAGCCATTTCCCCTTTAAGTTGTCTCAAATGTTAAGCACATTCCAGTAAATAAAGAATATGTTATAGAAGGATATACAAATGTATACCTACCTGACATACAGGGAAAATACATTTGTGGTTGCAACCTACCATTACAGTAGATCACCACTGCAGTCATGTTCTTTAATCCAGTGCTTTGCCAGAATGGTGAGATGTCCGACTTCCAGGTCTTTCTTCAGATGTCCCTATGAATGTATATCCATGCTGGCAGTCATTGATTGATATTTAGTATAAACAACAAACAGATGCAGCATATCTTCATTTTTCTTGGAACAGCTTCCATGTATGCATCCCCAACAGAGATGCCAAGAACTCTCCTGAGTTCTTGGTCTGTAAAGCCTACAAGGATTTGTACCCTACAGTGGCCACTTAGGAATAGGAAATGTCTGGGCAATACTGACATCTCCCAACAAAAGAACACTTTTGGGACTGGCATAGGATAAAGTAAAACCAAATTCCTACCATATCCACTCAGACCAGTAGAAGCCAGCCATAGAGTTGGGAGTCAGTGGGAGAAAAACTTGATCTGCACTCGTGATTTCCTATTCAATTCATTATGGTATGTTCATTGTAAGGATTACCACTGCAGTCACATTCCTCACTCCAAGAACAGTGCTTGATCTGTACAAGGAGTACATAAAGGAAAGCGCCTGCAGCAAGCTCTAAAGAATGGTGGCAACAACCATGCTCTGCTCTTGGACTGTATGTCCAATTTATAATGCCTGTAAAAGATGTGCCAGGAGGGCCACAGGGCTACTTCACAAATGACTATCTAAAACAGGCTGCCAATGTAGCCATTGCTCTTCTGGACCAATAGCAAAAGACAACTGGTCAAAAGTCTGTTCAGAGACCATGGACCTTGCCTCTCCTGGCATGAAAGAGACAAAAGGCAGGGCATTTTGCTTGGTGTTCTTGGTCGCAACAGTGTAGCATCTAAACTGTCAGTTAATGTCTAGAGCTGCAGAATTCTTTCCTCTTTGTTCCCAGGGTTAAGAAAGGAAGTTGGCAGTTGAATAGTCTGGTTTAGAGTTACGACAGACTCCATTTTTTTGCATGAAAGATGAGCTCTTTCTGTGACTAGCTATATCATTGAGGAAAACTGTTTTAGTCAAGGTAATTGCCATTAGGAATAACTTTTTCCATAAAAGAATCTTGAGGAGCGGACTGGCACGGAGTTGAAAGGAAGAAAGCATCAGCATTTGAAGGACAAAATTCAAGTCGCAAGGAGGAGGGATCCATCTCCTGGGTGTTTTTATATGCAGAACCCATTTAAAGAGCTGCCTTGACTAGGCATTGGGACCAATAGTAGTCCAATAGCAAGGATGCCGAAATCACTGTCAGATGCACATTGAGAGAAGCATAAAAAGCTCTGGTGAACCACTCATCTAAGTAACTGCAATATCTGGTTTCAGGCAACAGTTCAGTGTAATGTCCCTAGAAATCTACTGCACAGAGTCTTTCCTGTCTGCCTACATATGATTTCCTTGTACTTGGTTTTCTGGTTTCTAGCATTAAGTACACCATTTCCTCCATTAGCCTCTTCCTAAATGGAATAAGACTGAAAGGATCTACACCATCAACACCACCAGCCTTACTGTTTTTGGATTTTAAACCTTTGGTTACTTTAATTATAAGATCTGCAGTCTTTCAACTTGGAAACATTTTTTTTTCAGTTACACATGTCAAACAGAGCATTGCATTATAATGATGGGGAGAAAGAAATCAGAGTAGACAAGGCTTGTGGGTTTATTAGACAAAAAGTTAAGCTAGTGTTTCGGGCCAAAAGAAGGTTAAGATACCTGGCACAGATGACCTTCCACTGCAGATATACTATTTCTGGTGGACTGATTTACTAAATTGATAAATTATGTCTGGACAGTGGGGTAGGCCAAGGATTCTTGGTGTCCTAAAACCTGATAAGTACCCTTTGCAGATAGATTCAATTTTAAATCAAGATTATGAGATTGTTATGGCCCTGACTGCAAACAGACTGGAAAGATTTTACCTAGATTGCTAAGTCTTGTTCAAATGGGGTTTGTTCTAGGCCATCAATGACAATTTTGTCAAGGGTTTTCTTATAATTGAAGACACCAAAAGAAGTGAGAAGCTGAAAAGTTTCTGAATAGGCAAGATGGAGGTTTGTTTTGTTTCAATTATTATGTCTTTTTAGGGTTTCATTGGTGTCCATGGAAGTGGTGTCCTCCCTTTAACATGGGGTGGCAGCAAGAATAAAGCTGGGCAATAGGTCCTTCTTAGTACGGAAGGACTACAAGGCAGGGATGCCCATTGTCCCATCTCCTTTTCACTTTTTATCTTGAGCCTTTAGCATCCCAGCTTAAGCAACTTAAGTACAAGGCTATGAGATGTATGGTGAATCTTACAGCCTGTCATTACATGCTGATAATCTTGTACTATATGTGTGTGATCCTTAATAAGGATCTACATTTTTTTGAGAGTTGCTTTACGCTGGTAAGATGGCTAGGTAAAATATTTGACCCAGGAACACTGTTTTTTAAATAAGATTTCACTTGTTTTAGACCTCAGATTTATAGACATTCAGAAGGGTAAAATAAGGTTGTCGTACACCATGGTTAGGGCTGAGGAACAATTTCTAAATGAGACTTCTGGAGATCCTGAAAAAATAAATGAGTTTCTGCTGGAAGGGATAAGTGGCCCTCTTGGGTAACTTGCTGGATAAATTATCTTCTTCATCGTCTTCTACATTCCAGAGGGACTATCTCCAATTTATATCGATTACTTAGGGATAGAACAGGGGACCCCTTAAATACGTACAAGTTAATCTGGGTACATGAACTGGAGAGAGAGATTGCTCTGGTAGACCAGCATACAATCATTGTGGTGACAAATTAGCTTCTGCTGGAAGAGATAAGTGGCCCTTATCCTTCCTCACCTCACTTGTGAGAAAGGTACTTGTCCTGCAGCAGCCCAAGTTTCTTGTCGTTGGTAGTAATCATTTGATATGTCAATGGGAATTCTCCTTCTGAGCTCTATAAATCCAAGATGGTTCTAGTAGCTTCCCTTCGGCTTGATTTGGTTTTGCTGATATTTAAAATGAATTTACTGCTGTTCTACCATTCTTATACTGCTGTAGTGACATCTGCTTAAAACTGCCTCAGAAATTTACAGAATTTGGGGGGAGGGGGCTTAGTAGAGAGAGGTAGTATCATTCTGAATCTATACTCGCCACAGTAGATTTGCACCTGACTAATAGGTTGTATAACAGTAATCAGCTTATTACTAACCATGCAGTGTCCCAGCCTTGACGACCAGACCATTTTTTTGTTGTATTATACAGTTTTTGACTGAATTCCTGTGGTGTGGTATTTTTAAGTTGTTAGTCATGAATGTTTGCAAAGGTCATTGCCGAGTCTGAGTTATACTGTGTACTTGGGCACTATGAATGGATACATTTTGGGGAATTTCATTTTTCAATCTCTTCCCTTCTTCTGCTGCCATGATCTTGCTGTGCTGTGCTTGGTTTGTATAGTACTGTTTGCCTCCAATGAACCTGGAAATGCCGTGCATATCTCTACCTTCCATACACTTCAGCCAGGATTTGTAGTCTGTTTTTATTCTCATTTATCTCCATTTAAAGTGGTTGGTTGAATTAACTTAGTTTTGATACTAAATTGGTTACATAACCTTAGGATACATCTCAGTTTTGTAATCTATGTGATTGCCTTCTTCCACTGTATCTGAATCAGTTCTAGGCAGTCTTACACCAACTTTAAGGTACCCCTTTGCGTTTTTAATTTATAACTGCTAATCGCTATAATATTACCAATCAACTGTTGTCAAAACTTAGTATTGTCCACTAAAACAATAACTACATTTTTGATACTTTTACATTGTTTTTAACTGCTACATCCAGAGCTTTACTAGTCATATGTACTATATTTAGCTTACTTTATCTACGTGCAAAGTTTTTCTTTCTTTACCTAACCATTGGCAGATACAGTTTTCATGTCAATGGATGCAGATCATTATGAAAGTGCAAGACACACAAGCACAACTGGAAGATGTAGGAGAGATCTTGCCATGCTTAAGAAAGTTGGTAATCATCAGACGTCGCTCCATTTGTAAAATTGATATTTGACATTTTTCAGTAATTTCAATAAGATATAGCTTGCTAAATATTCATGATGAGGATTAAATAAAGTTGTCTACAACTGTTGAATTTTGAAATTTGGTTGAATGAACAACTGAATGGTTAAATGGGATTAGTAATCTACCCCGGTTAACAAATTCAAAATTAAATTAAATGTCGAATCAGGACACTATGGAAGAGATTACTTTTTGTGTGGCCAACTGAGTTGCTGTGGTTTTGATCGCTCAAGATGTACACAAGAAAAGGACTGCTCTGCAGAGGTGATTGAAACATGGGAGTTACTGAGGACGTTATTTTACACAGGTTGAGAACTAACAAATAAGCTGATGATATATACTAAGAAGATTGATGGAAGTGAAGATCTGAATCGATTTGAGAGTAATATGATGCTCTCCAGCAGAAGAGATCAAGACAATTTGGAGATTGAGCATGTGCAATCTTTAGTCTGTACTGAACAACCATTGGTATATAAGGAAGACACAGCAATGAGGCAGAATCTATGATTAATTGGAGCACCAAAAGGACAGGAAGTTTTGAACTCCATGTACTTTTGTGAAAATGAAAATGGCAGAGCAGGCAGAGTTTTTGAAAGCATGGTTAGAGTCAAGAAAAGTGTCTTCACTGCCACTGATTACAGCTAAAAGAATTATTGGGAAAGTCTGAGTAACTTTAGAGCAGTTCATTACTTGGTCTGCAAAAGAATTCTTTCTTTGTCAGATTTCCAAGCCTGGTAAAAATACATACTTAGATGGAAGGATGGAACAGGCTGAATATCATTTGTTCTGAAAAAACTTTGATGCAGGTATCTTAATTTTCAGATACTGGTATTGGGAATTCGGACATTTTCATGGTTATGTACAAGGAACTGATAAACTGTATAATATGATATAGAAAAACATTTCTGTCAGTTTATATGTCTATAATTAAAAAAAAATAATCTGTGTGATCTTTGTTTGTTTTAACATACTCCTGCAATATTTCAGAATGTTAAGTTCTCATTTGTGCTATTTGATTATCAATGTTTATGCTATTAGCATGTTATTATGGTTAGTTGTATATAGCTCTTAACTTTGATATTGTTTATTAGTGCTACTAAAGTATTTTGAATGAACAGCACAATGATGCTGTTAGAAAGTCATAAAATTGTATGTTATAGTTATTTAGCAAATAGAATTTTAAATAGGTATGTCTGAATGTGTGTTTAGATGTTTAGGTTAAGTTCATGATGCTTGCTTACTTATAACGTCTGAATCAGAGTATCCTGACAAACTTGATATTTGTATTTTTGTTTTTGTGCATGTATATATATTATAGTTATTATGCATAATTTTTAATTTTAATATTTTTGAAATAGTTATTTGAGACTACAAAACTATGATTAATTCTGAATATAGTGGAGTAAGACAACAAAGTTCCTGTAAAGACAGAGAGACTCAGGGGAAAGATTGTGTCATACAGTAGCATACAAGATGTATACTATGATAGGGATGTTTCCCATAATAATAATTTCCCAGTGTAATATTAGATTATTAAGGGGACCAAGGTTGACTAAGGTAAGTGGCATTTATTTTTATTGGTATGGTATTATAGTTATACACTTACAGGAAGTGAAACTCACATTTGGTAATTCTTGACTAGAAAGGGTGACTGAAGTTGTTTAAAATTAACGGTTAGCCATTGACGAGAGGGATGTGGTGTTTGTTAGAGGTGTAGTGTTTGATTGGTGGCTATACAGAGCCTAATTTATGTGACAGATATGAGTGCATGAAACTTGAAAGAACTATGTTATGGATAGGTGGTGAATTTTATAATCTGACTTCTTATGGAGGTCATACCCTGACTGTTATGGGGTTTCTATACCCTTGAAGCAGGAGAGCGCATGGTGGCTGAGTTGAAATAGTAACCTTGAGTATGGCTTCCCTGTGGTATAAGCTTGTGGCTTCATTGATATGCATTCTGACTGCATCAGCAATGTAAGAGTCTTCTTTATGACATAACTTTTCCACCTTACCATGGCTAACAGGTATTCAGTATATCACAAATATTTTAATTAACTACCCCGGTAAACAAATATAAATAAAATCTGGCCTGTTGTCCAAAGAAACTTCATGCAGGGCTTCCCATGATCAAACCAGTCACTCCCACACAATTAACATCTTCTACTCATGGTTTATTGTGGGATGATTCTGCTTTTACAGTCTCCTTAAACAATGTCAAATCATATTATTTGCAGGAATTAAGTCAATTCTATTTAGGTCCAATCCCTACATTCAAGTTTAGGTTTATTTAGGTGCTTTATACAAAACACATTTAATAAAAAGTAAAAAAAACAAAAATTAAATAAAACCAAATATTAGCATAAAAATAACATAAAACCAACCTACTCTGTGAAATTAATTTCAAATAAACACATCTTTAGTGCCCGATTAAAGGCAGCCAGCAACAGTTCAAAGTCACCATGGTAGCACTTGCTGAATAAATAGCTTCTTCTTCTAATACATTCCAGAGGGATTATCTCCAACTTATATTGACTACTTAGGAATAGAACAGGAAACCCCCCTTGAATATGTACAAGTTAATTTGGGTACATGAACTAGACAGAAAGATTACTCTGGCAGACTGGCATGTAATCATTTTGGTGTCCAAGTACAGAACTAGATCAAGGAAATTTAGATTCTCTGGGTGGAAGTGTTTATTCAAATACTTATATATGTCACAGATAGGTTAGACACAATTGTCCCTGTAATTCCTATGAAATACTGGTGCTGCGAGTTGGGGGTGGGGGGGTTTCACACATATGACTTTTTTGGAGTTGTTTGAAGCTGATCAAATTAAAAATGGAAGTAAGTGACATCTGTAAAAAAATGGGGCAATCATCTGATACTTAAAACTTAATATGGGTACTGGGGATAAATTTTAAGCAAATTGTTAAGGGACCACTCAGAAACGTATTGCAAATGCTATTTTAGCAGTTAAGAAAGCAATTACCAGAAAATGGAAAAGAACAGCCCCTCCACCATTGCTGAGGCAATGGGAATTACATGCGAGATTAAAAGCTTGGAATTTGTTTCCTCTGAGGCAAGGCAATGGGACAGAAACAAATTTAAGTGGTTTTCATGGGTTTTACATCCATGCGCATTGTTCCTTACTGCCCTTTGTGGGTTTTGCAGAAAGCCACTGAGCGGCTGCTGGCAGTTCCACAGATTAACCAGGAGACCTCAGTTTTTCATACTTTCTTTCTATTAAGCCCCTCCCTTATGGAGCTTGCTACCATGGTGATTTT
Source organism: Protopterus annectens (assembly GCF_019279795.1). NCBI lineage: Eukaryota > Metazoa > Chordata > Ceratodontiformes > Protopteridae > Protopterus > Protopterus annectens. The sequence goes on along the minus strand of NC_056728.1, from coordinate 235,083,531 downwards.
GAGAATACCCATTGCTGGCTGGCTTTAATCAGGCACTAAAGACGTATTTGTCTGAAATTCCTTTCACAGAGTGGGTTGGTTGTATGTTATTATTAGTATGCTAATATTTGTTTTTGTTTAATTTTTGTTCTTTCAACTTTTTATTAAAGGTGTTTTGTATAAAATGCCTAAATGCAACGATTTATGTGTTGCAGCACCAAACCGAAAATAAAAATAAATTATTTCGTCAGATGTTGACAACCACAACTTTTCATCCAACTAGTTAATCACAAATGACTGAGTAAACCAAAGCTGACTGCCACTCTACTTCAGCTATATGCAACCACAAATGTAGGTCACAAAGGTATGAGACTGCAAAACTAAAATTAATTCTAACGACACAACAACACAGTACTTCCTACATCTATATGGCATAAAGCTCCCACAATAATATCCAGCTTTGTGACACACAGGGATAAAGCCCTGACTATGCTGCAGGTGGCCTGAATTTTTGACCAGTAGATCAGGTGCCTGTAGAAGTTGGACAAGGAGGATGGGGATGAGCAACCACTGCTGGGCCATCCATATGGAGGGAAGGGAGACAGCCCTGGCTTGCCACATGATTGATTCCTAGCAGGAACGCTAGGCAATTGCCCAGAGGTAATCACTGTCATAGTGCATTCACACAAAGAGGCACTCAGCTCCTTGAGAGGTAGCAACTGTAAGGTTGCAGAAGCCCCCCAAGGGTGCTAGGGTTCTACCAGTGTGACAGGGTACAGTTAGTATATGTAAGTTGTATGGGGTGTGACATGTGCAAGACACCTGTCTCCCTGCAGAAAAGATCAGTCTCTTTGTAAATGTGAATTTTGGTCATGTGGGTTTTGGTGTTTCAGGATCAATATTTTGATGTTCAATGATGTAATGACAGTGAAGCATATATGAATAAGCAACACACCAAAATTAAGAAAAAAAACAGGCCTACATACCTTTCCATCTACTACATTTTTCCCAGTGTATTTAGAGATTATTTTGGCATATTCATCACAGGTCCAGCTGCCAGCAGTCAGGCCAATGTCTTTGCCAATGTACTTCTCTGGTGACTTCAGAACATTGACAACCACTGGTCCCAAATCAACAACAGCCATGCCATGCATTGGAACATTTCCCATTGGTAGACCTAAAAACAAAACAGAGCACAATACATTTAAGTAGAACAAAAGCGTTTACTGAAGTAAATTTAGGCTTTTATTTTATTTGTATTTGTTAACCAGGCACTGATCTTCATAGATCTTTTTCAGACACAGCCCGGGAGCAGTGTTCGGTTAAGTGACTTGCTCAGAGTCAAACAGTTAGGCAATGGAGGCTAGGCTGAGGAAATCAAGCCCTGGACTATTAGACAGCAGAAAATAGCTTGTTAAATGCTCCTTAATCCTTTTCACCAACTATCAGACATGCAAGGTTTCAAAAACAAAATGCATGTGCACTGTAGATGTCTGATCTAAACAACTTTCTTGTCAGGTACTTCAGAGACTTCTGCCCTGCTAAATGAACACATGTACTGCTTTTGCATGCTGTATACATTAGGAAGTAGTATGCACATGGGAAAACAAAAACATAATGCATGAAAATTATGCAGCCCTGGACATGTTATTACCGATAAAACATAATCTGCTCAATTTTGTGTATTTATGTTTTGATTACAAGGATTGTTTTGCCCATTTTTAGTGGAGGCCTAGGGAGGAAAGCTCCAGAAAGCATTGCGTGCGATGATCTTAAGGCAGAAACATAAGCATCAGCAAACACTGAGTAAATACCACAAATCCCATAAACCTTTTATAGAAGATAAAAAAATAACACTATCAAGCTTCTTTAAGAAACTTCTGCATCAATTTTACAGATGAAACACTTTTCAGCAAGCCCTAACCATATATATATATATATATATATATATATATATATATATATATATATATATATATATATATATAAAATTATTGTTAGCGTTGCAGGCATATTAACATTAAATGTGTCTTGTATGGTGTCTAATTTTCTGTTTCTGCTTTCCGTGTACTGCTAATGCATACCAATAATTATTTTTTCAAGTTTACGTACATGCCTAGTAAGTTTTTTTTTTCTTTGCACATTTCCACTTGTATTTCCATGGCATTTGGCTGTAGTTAACACAGAACACAGTAATGATACTAGCATGGCACTGCATTTCCTGTATTTAAACTCACTTCATGAGAGGTAGCACTTGGAAATACACTTAACAGCTCAACAAAACAGACTCTAAGAAAGGGATCACCCATGTTTTTTATAACAGTAGACCATGCATTTTTGACAGACAGCTGGACAAGGACCATTTCATGACCATTCTGCCCTTTTTGTCTTAAAAAAAAGAAGCAAACAGCTAAGTATCCTCCATGAACTGTTACTGGACATCTACAATGTAGGTTCACCAGACTTAGAACACTGGGGGGAGAACGGTAAAATGGATGCATTGATTGAGATTGTTCTTTTCTTAGGAAGGTGGTCACAGAGACTGACTGGTACTTATGAAAGTTATCTTTATAAAGCACCAGGTAAGAATTTGGTTATGGGGCACAGTCAAGGCAGCAAATGAGGAGGAATTGCACTAATGAGCAGAGGTCTGCTCGCCTATCTTGGAGGAAGGAGTTAGTATAGTGCCTCCTCTGAAAGTGAATGGCCCAGTACCATACTCCACTGCACAGGGACTTAGGAGCAAAAGCATGAGCGAAAATGTGCATACACTCCAGCAGAGCATCTCAGATGCACTTTAAGAAACTTGTATATAAACAAATTCTTACTTACGTTGAGCACTATCAGTCTCCATATTTTTTAATGTTGAAGTTAGCAATTCTGAGTCCTGAAATGTTGGGGGAAAAAGACCAGCTATACAGGAGATCAGCAAATATAGAACACCACTTTTCTCCTTTAAACTTGTTTTTTACAGGGTGCAAGCCCCTTCCCCCTCCCCAAAGTTATATATACCAACTCCAAGATTGGCATACTTCAGAAAAAAGAGAATATTCCAAGAACTGGTGATCTCAGACTTAGCATATGTAAATCCAGATTTTTGTTCATTGCAAGTCCCAGCATTTCAAAGTGTTACCTCAATATCATGGTCTTTAAAACATACAACATGGTTTTAGACTAGACTAAAATGCTATTAGCAGTCCGTATCATGCTGCAGATTATATTTTCACAAATGTGTATAAAAGCCAATTTATTGAGGCTATGTGCCTTTATTTTTTTACTTTTATTTATTTATTGACATTTGTTTACCAGGAAAGTCCGACTGGGAACAAGTGCCTTTTTCATAGAAGGCCCGGGGAGAAAAGCTCTAAGGAATGATATTTAATGCATAATTATAGTAACACATTTTAAAATGCAGAAATCAAATAAAATTAAAATGTATTTTAATAAAGACATGACTGACCACTCTCCTACTTCCAAAAACTGGATTTGCTGGTGAACTTTTAAAAATCTACGACAGACTTATTACTGTCTACCTCTGCCTGACGATACTCGTATTCAAATGTATATTAGTATATTAGTATTCAAGGGTCTATGCTAATCCTCATTTGTTTACCTTTATTTACAGATAAGTCCCCTAATGACCTAAAAAGCTGAACAGGATTCTATATTATGATGATCCCTTACTTCCAAGTAGTTGTAGTACTAATAGTAGACAAGCAGATAATTCACTTTAGTCTGACTTTACTAAACTCCATAGGTTAACAGAAACTGTCAATGCATCTACAAAAACACAATGATTTTAGGGCTAGTCAAAAAAACGTCTTCCAACTTCTTGGGGGTAATGCTATCTCTCTAGCTGAATTATACAAATATTTAGGTATTCATTTGGAACCCATCTTCTTTTCTTTTTAAAACTTTTTGCCCTCGCTTGCCAACCACCTCCCCCCCACCCAGTGGGACTTTGGTCCTTTTGTTCCCTTGTATTAGGGATCTCCCATCTCTAGAGTGATGACAGCTGCCCAGAGGTGTGTCATTTAGGAGCCTGGAAGATTGCTTGTATTGCTATTGCCACCCTATCCTCTGCAAACCAGCTGCAGGGAGAGAGAACTCTCTTCCCACTGAGGCAAGGCTTACTTACCCCACAAACCAAGGCCTTTTTGGCAACCAATCAGCAGCCCTGACTACACAGCCCTTCTCACCCCAGTCAGTAGCTTGCTTCATGCTGAATGGCAGCAATTAAGGTGTTGACAGTTGCAGTAATGGCCCTAATCCCACTCTTGGTGATTAATGTGAGCACCCTCACCCTCCAATACTTCCCATGCATGTATCCACAGCCCCCCACACATACATGTCTCAGTAGGGCTACCATCACTGTCGTGGTAGTTCTAAGCCTACGTCTTCCTAGCACTGGCCAGAATTTAAGTGCAAGCCCATCACTTGTGCAGAAACAATTTGGCTACCAAGAAACAACTACTCTCAGGACTTTCAGTATGACGCTGATGGCATAAGGTATGGAGATACACTGGCTCCTTCTAACCGACCTAGAAAGATGGCCAAAAGAGAACAAGAGATTACAAATATACCAAGCAAATTAGGAAGAAGAATATGAGTGTTAATTAAAAACTTTTAATTGATACATATGACCAGAAGGAGGAAGAAAAATTGACAGCTAGATATGAAAGAGGCAGCCCGAGAGTTGGGAAAACAAATGGCAGAGATGGGGACAGATGAAGCAATGCCACAAATTTAGATTATACTCCTATTTTTCAAAAAATGCAAAAACTTAATGCCAGGATTGACAGCCATATGAAAAAGACAGATGATCAAGTCAGGGAACTATCAAAGGCTGTTAATGAGCACACAGATGCTATACAGTCCCCAATAACAAGGAATGAGTTTTTAAAAGCAATAGCTGAGGTGGCTGAGACTGGTCTGAATCTTATAAGTAGAGAATAAAACAGTAACAGGAGAGTGAGAATATTAGGGTACAGTGAGTAATGTATGAGATTTAATAATGAATTTGACAAGGAGCCCAGAAGATTCAGATATCATTAAGTAAACCTACAGTTGGAAGACAACAGGAATAAGAACACTGATTGCCGATACACAGATAAAAAATAGAACTGCACAGGGGAAAAAGTCTTAGAGATCGTATCCCAGAGGGGGAAGAGGAATTAAGATGGGGGGTTGTACGCTGACACACTGAAAGCCAGTACAAAAAAAAAAAAGCTGCCAGGATTCAGCCTAGCTGTGAGACAATATGTAGACAAAGGCAGACAAAAACTGCAACATAATTAAACTGAGGGCCAGGGATGTGTAATAGGGGGAGACGTAAACTCCTGCAAAAGAAGATAAATTTTGGAAAAGGAACAGAAGCCTAAAAAGGACGTTTCAAGTTTGGCCATAGTTTTGTAAACTAATGCAAGAGATTTAAAGAGAGAGTGGTTGTGGGGTTTAGTTCCTCTGTGTTTCGAAAACAGCAGAGGTCGCAACCATCTTCAATTTGAGATGGGAGGAAGACACAGTGTTGGTGCTGAAACTGAAGCAAAAGTTCCAAGCTTGGAAGATAGTTTGTGTCTAGTGTACATAGTTATGTCCTGTTATATAGGGTTAAAGTTTGCAAACAGCTAAGGGGAGACGCTCAAATTATTCAAGGAGTAATACGGAGGAAGAACGAGGCTGTAGCACAGAAGTGTCTAGACATAGTATGCATACGGAGAAAATGCAAAGAGTTGTAGGACATTAAGACAGGGTTGTCAGAAGGAATATTACCACTGTAAAAGGACAAAAATAGGGTACGCTAGGACAATATTAAAAGTTGTTAGAATGTTAACGGGATAACAAACCCAGTAAAAGGGACAATGTTTAATATATTAAAACGGGAAAACACATATATAGATCTACTTCAGGAGTCGTACTAAAGCACTGAAGAACACTAAAAAGCTGGGACAGAGGTGTTAAGAATTAATAGCCTGCTCTACTTATGAGGAGGTCAGGAGGTGGGGAGTTGTAATCTTAAAAGAGAGAGCCTTGACATTCTAAGAATTAGCAATTCAGGAAGATCATCCTGGAGGTTTAGCAATGGGAAAATGGTTAATATTTGGAACTACATTTACAGTTGCATCAATCTGTCTGCCACCAAAGATGAAGAAAATATTTTTTTAGGAAAACTGTCTTAGAGCTAGTATATTTTCATGAGGATGTGTTGTTAGTTATGAGAGACTGGAACACAATATTCAAATGGGATAAAGTTTCATGGGTAGATGTAGGGTTACCTTGATAAGAGGGAGAAAATATGTAGGAGGATCTTAAACATGGGATTTAGAAAAGTTTGGGAGAAAGTCAAGAGGGAAAGGCAGATGGAGTATACATACTATTCAGTAACAAACTCAAGATGGTGCTGACTAGATAAGTGATTTACAAAAGAAAAACACTTGGATTTTACAGAGAAAGTCTTTGCCACACCAATAATTCTCCCAGATCATGTGCATATAACTGTGAGGGTGAGTTGGAGTCACGCTCATCAGATGGCCTAGCAATGCCATTTTCAGGTCTATAGAGTGAACAAAAGAAAATACAGAAAGCGGCTGCAGGGGGTATTAGCAGAGCAACTAGAGGGTATGGAAAAGGTGGAAGCAGACAGGTGGGAATGATTTAAAGGACAGAATAAAGACAAAGATACAATTGGAGGAAAGAGAGAGTGGGAGATGGCGAGTCAACGAAGGAGGAAGCACATATGAGAGAATTGAAGGCTCTGTAAAGAAAGGGAAGAAACAGATTGAAGTGTGGAGGAGAAGCTAAGGGAGAAGAAACAGTAAACATAAATGGATTAAAAAGTAAGGTTACAGTAGATGGCAATTTGGAATCTTTACTATTCTAACTCCACACAGGCGATTAGGGCATTAGCAGGTATATTAAGACAGGAGAAGGCAGATAGTCATAACCTGTATGGTGAGCCCATACACAGGAGAAATGGTCACAACACTGAGTGAAATACTGAAACTTTTTCAAGAATTTTTATAAGGAGCCATACAAGGAGGAAAAGAAAGCAGGGAATACAGATGAACAAATACAATCCTGGTTAAGAAGTTTAAACTTGCCAAAAATTAATCAAAGTAACCTAGTTAAAAGAATTACATAAGAAGAAATTAAAGAGGCAATGGGAAAACAACAACTGTACAAGTCACCAGGGTCTGATGGACTCCCATTATAAATTTGGAAGCCAAGGAGCACAAAACTGATGGAAGTATGGAACAAATTATTGACTGGGGTCCTGAGAAAAGAGAAATCCCTGCATCCTGGAAAATTTTTAATTATGTCAGTAACTCTGAAGGAAGGGAAATATCTAAAATAGCCAGGTTCATATAGACCAGTAACCATACAGAATCATGACTATTCTAGAAAATAGGTTAGCAAAAATAATCCCAGAGTTAATTTATTTGTTTTTAGTTTTATTTAACATTTGTTGACCGGAAAGTCCGACTAGGTTCCACAGATCCTGTTTTCAGCGGAGGCCCGGGGAGAAATGCTCCAGAAGCATGTCTTTAGAATGTGGGAGGAAACCGGAGTACCCGGAGGAAACCCACGCGAACGCAGGGAGAACATGCAAACTCCACACAGAAGGCACCCCAGTCGAGAATCGAACCGGAGAACCTCTTGCTGTGAGGCGACAGCATTAACCGCTGCACCACTGCGTCACCCAATTCATATGTCAGTAACTCTGAAGGAAGGGAAATATCTAAAACAGCCAGGTTCATATAGACCAGTAACCATACAGAATCATGACTATTCTAGAAAATAGGTTAGCAAAAATAATCAGCGGAGGCCCGGGGAGAAATGCTCCAGAAGCATGTCTTTAGAATGTGGGAGGAAACCGGAATACCCGGAGGAAACCCACTGTGGATTTATCACTTGAAGGAAGACATTTGACAACATACTAATACAAGATGCACAAAAAACAGGGACTCCAGTGAGCTAATAATGTTTAGTTGTAAAGACGGCTTGCAACAGGGTATACTGTGATTTGAATACTGAGAGCTATGGCAGTGCCAATACAGCTGATAAACTTGTTATGAAAGGTTTATATTAAGTTGAAAGCGAAAGTGAAGATAAAATGCTAATCTATAAAAAGAATTTTGGCTAGGCAGAGGAACTAGTCAAAGATGTCCTTTGTCGCCGTTTTTATTTGTGCTATACTTGGAATCCTTAGCATAAAAAAATCTGGCCGTCTGGGATCCAGAGCTACAAGATGGGCAGTCAAGAGTTAAAGACAGCTTTGTATTCAAACTACAGCAAATACTGAGCTTAAGAGATCCTGAAATGGTTTTACAAGGGACATTCCAGTGGGTAGAGAATTTTGGTAGTTTAGCATGATATAAGGTAAACTGGGATAAAACAAGAGGCTTAAAAATATACCTGGGGGAGTGCTACAAGAGGGATATGCAGGTCTATGGACAACAAGAGTAAAATACCTCAGTATATGGCTGGGGAAAACAGAGGAATCTAAGGATTATACCCTGAAGGAAATGGTACAAAATTAAAAATAGTCTGGAAAGATTCAAACATTTAAATGTTGTACTTGACCACAGTATACATGTACTGCAGTGGTATGTACTCTCATACATACGGTACTTTGGACAAGCCTTTTGGACACCCACAGACTCGTTGATTGAAACAAGGCTAAATAATTCACAACTACTTCTACTCGTAAACTCTAAAAAAAAATAAAATTACTGCTCTTTACCCCAAAACACATCCCTATAAAACACTATTCATAATTGCCCACCATAACAGAAAAAGTACACCACATAAAGTGACTAGGTGTCATCACAGATGACCAGTTGAAATGTGACCACCATGTATTACATATAGTAAAAAAAAAAAAAATAGGTATATTACATGGAGTAAAAACCTACCTCAATGACATAGCTAGTAGCTTTATAGCCTCTACTTTCTTATGGTCATCTCTCCTCTATGCTGCCCCAATCTTAACTAACCTTCAAGTATCACAATTGTCAAAACTTGAACAATGGTATAATAAAACAGCCACATTTGCTGTAAACTAAGACAACACTGCACACCACTGCCTAGCACTCGGATAATTACACTGGTTAGAACTACCACATCACCTAACTCTTTCTCAGCTAACTAAAATACACAGACTTCTTTATAAACCAGGAAACTGTCTAGCCCTTAACAACTTGATGCAATACTGCCCCAGCAAATGTTATGTCCGAGAGAAAAATCACTAATCACTGTAACCAAATTATCTATACTGCAGGTGACTTCATATTCAAATTGTGTAGCTAAACTATGGAACCACATCTCACTACCATTGAAATCCAGTTAGAATGTAAACTCATACAAAATGCAACTAAAACTTCCCTAACAAATCACTAGATCTAGTTCTGTACATCTCCAGGATAAATGCCACTGCAATCTTCAGCTTGCCATATTGCGAAACCATTTTGCTCTTTACTCAGAATCCTTAGCCCCACAACCAGTCTTTACCTATGCCTGAAAAGTTTTACTAGCATTTCCCAGCCTTACTTAGTTTTCTGACATGCTCATCCCACCTGTATATTTCTAATATAAAGCTTATGATCTCTCAACTGTCCCTATTTTGAGGAATACTCAGATTTTCAGGTCCGATTTACGAGTGCACATAATGTTCCTATTTTGAAGGTATGTCCCTATTTTCAGGCCTTCGGTTACCCCTTCATAGAGTTTTCTGAATCCTTTTACTTGCGCATGATTTTTGAAGCTGTTTAGTACACAGAAAACCACTGTACATGACCAACATACTAGTGGCACATATAATGTAAAGAAAAAGAACACACATTTTATGTTTCCTTTTTTCAGAAGCAAAAACTAAATGTCTTATGTCTTTGTTCATTAAAAACTACAGATTTTACATTGTCTCTGGTAACATGCTGCCTTATATTTTTTCCATAATTTTTGAAACTCTGTTTTTTTTAAACATATTTCTGACTACTATCCAACATTCTTACTGGAAGTGGGAACAGTTATATGGTCTTATTTGGTAATCAGATTTTACGGTAATTACATATCCAGATTTTTGGCTGGATATAACTCTTCAAGGGCCTTTGTTCCTGTTTTCAATGTCTGCAGGCGGTGATATATGTATATAATTGTGAAAACCATGATAAACCAACCCAGACCAAGAGACCACGAAACTTCACACTCTTGTTTATTCCAAGTTAAGCACTTTCACCCAGTAATCTCCCGAGCTTCATCAGAACAAGTTAAAATCAAAGTACATTCACTTTTCAATGCTCTGTTCAACGTCAAGACCAATCAAACAATACACTTAATAAAGAAGAGTACACCCATTTAACTCTTCTTAGTCCAAGAACTTTTTCAATACATAAAGACATAACCCATTTTAGGTAGGGGTATTAACACATTGGATAATAGGAAGGAATTAGATGAATCTTACAATCTTGGTTTTGTACACAAATTTTCATCCTTTTCAGAAGAGGTTAAAAATATAATTAAGAAATATTGGAAAGTTTTAACCATTAATTCTGACATTAATAAATATATCCCTTTACATCCAACATTCATTAGAAAAAGGAATATGAATATAAAAGAGATGTTGGAGAAACAAGAATTAAACAGACAGAAACCGGAAAAAATTAGGAACACACAAATGAGGTTTTTGTAACCAATGTGTCAACATATTAGAGGAAGGAAATTTACTCCTTGCAGCGAGGAAATAAGTAAAGGGGTGGTATATATTGCCACTTGTGAAAAATGCCACAGTTTCTATACAGGAGAAAGACATATTTATGAACATTTACATGACATTTCACAGCAAAAAGACCCCAATGCTTTGTACAGACACCATAGAGAATGTAAGGATAGTAAATTTAAATTTTACATAATAGAACAGGTCACACATGATTTAAAGGGAGGACCATGGGAGGCCCAACTCGAGTATAAAGAATTATTTTGGCAGCTAAAATTAGATGCAACAAAAAACCCAGGTTTAAATGAACACTTAAGTATTAATAGTGTTCTTAGACTAAGGGCAGCTAAGTTATAAGTGACCTTTTTATTTATTAATTTTTTCTAGTCAGATTTTAAATGTTTGGATTTGTAATATCTTTCTTAAAATGTTTTCCATACAATAATTTATGTGAAAATATTAAGTTTTCACTTTTTTTTTTTAAAGTGAGATACGGTTATGTCTATATGTATTGAAAAAGTTCTTGGACTAAGAAGAGTTAAATGGGTGTACTCTTCTTTATTAGAGTGTATTGTTTGATTGGTCTTGACATTCAACAGAGCATTGAAAAGTGAATGTACTTTGATTTTAACTTGTTCTGATGAAGCTCGGGAGATTACTGGGTGAAAGTGCTTAACTTGGAATAAACAAGAGTGTGAAGTTTCGTGGTCTCTTGGTCTGGGTATCGACACATTACTTTTTCTTAATGTATATACTTGTCTCTAAACCTGCTTAAAACCCCATCTCTTACTGCAGTAGCTTAGCTAGGGTGGGGTGATCGGTGCAGCTGCCCCAGGTGCAAAGTGTTAGGGGGCACGATCCATCATCCCAATTAGTCTTTAGTGCATACTGGCTTGTAAAGCTGTTATTGCATTTGCAAACTTCAGTGCTCTGGCGCTCCATGTGTGGTCTAAACTGCAAGCAATTTGCTTCAGTTTAAAAGTAAAAAATATTTTCTTTTTTCTAACAAAAACCTAAGTGCTGTAGCTCTCCATACAAGTATAAACGGTAGCAACTGCTTGCTACATTTTTTTTTTATCTGAGGAAGGAGGGCATGGTACAGAAATGGGACCGGACTGGCTTCTGCATTTTTAAGAACCTGATCTGCTCTTAAGGATGGGTGACGCAGAAACAGGACCCTTTTTTTTTCCTCCTCAGCAATGGGCACTAGCGCTGGCTACATCTCTGAGCTCCTTCCCTCACTTCTATTTCCTTTAATTTCTAATCACAAGATCTATTATCTATCCGAGAAACCCATAAATACACCTCTTCAAGTGCTCAGTGTTCACTACCTCCTAGATACAGAAGTATCCTTTACACTGTAATAGTTTCCTTTTTTCATACGAGTGTAGTCTAATTATCAAATGTATGTATAATTATTAATGCATATTATTTAATACCTTTACATATATATTACTGAACATCTTTTTATAGAATGCGTTTAATATGTTGGAGCTTTTCTCCCCAAGCTTCCACTGAGAAGGGGTTTTTGACTAAATCCAATTGGACAAACCCGATAAACAAAAGCAAAATAAAATAAAAAAACAGTTACTCACATTGTAGAATTGGACTGGAAACTTTTTCTGGGGTGACATCCCAAATAGAACTGCATAGGAGAAAATATTGATAGGAAGAAAGGTAGGCTGGGTGCTTCTAATTTACCAAAGAGGATGAGATTACAGCAGTGCCAAAACCGAAGCATGGCACCCCACCACTCCAGTGTAATGCACCCTACCACCATAGTGTAATGCCCTCATTGGTAAAATGGCTCATAAATCAGTCTCTTTGAAATAAATGTAAGAGTAGTACCCCCATCAAACCCTAAAGAATTTTTCCAAGGCAAATTATCTCCTATTATGTGACAGCATAGGTAATTTTAAAGCACCCCCTAACCCCTAAAACATGAACGAATATGCAGAGGTATATACAAATGTCCTGTACAACCGCTTAAACAGCTGCATAGAAACAGCAGTACCTAGCCAAACTAAACCCAGTTCAAACAGGAAACAGAAGCCACTCTGGTGGACCCCTGGCATAAATAGACTACAGAACAGAAGAAAGAAAGAAATTCCTGTATAGAAGTAAGTGGGACGAAGTACAACAGAGAAAAAAATCCCTCACTAGTCTCAACAGGCAAATCAGGGAACTAGTGAAGTCTTGAAAAGCTAAATACGACACTAAAATAGCCTCTCAAGCAAAGAATAACCACAGAGCATTTCCCAAAATCTTATGGAGAAAACAATCGACAATGTGCTGAGTTAGCTGCAGATGGCACTATCTATACTCAGTCAGAAGAAACAGTAAACCTGCTGGCCAATAAATTCAGCTCAGATTTCACCCCCTCATCACCTACGGTCACTCCCTGTGAAATATCCCATACAATCCCTTTGCCTGTTATTATAAAAGACAGGTCATCACCGCACTCTGTAAAGCTAGAAACACAGCATCAATGGGCCTTGACAGAATTCCAGGGTGCCTGTTAAATAGCTTTAAACATGACCCAGGAGACCAACTCAGATATCTATATAACCACAGCATCCAGACAGGCTTTGTCCCAGTAGAGTGGAAGACAGCAACAGTCATCGCTCTACACAAGGGGAGACCATAAACTGACCCAGTAAACTACCGACTTACAAGTCTGACTACCTCTTATGCAAGGCTATGAAAAAGGTAATCATGGACTTGATTAACAACAACATAGGAAATTTCCAGACTCTAAATCCAACCCAGTTCACTTTGTCAAGTGCAGGTCCTGCCTGCTCAGTCTGGTGGACTTCTTTGAGAAGGTCACCAAGGCCATGGATGAGGGTAATACAGTGCATACCACCTACCTTGACCTGGTCAAGGCATTTGACACAATACCCCACTAGGGTATTACAGATAAACCCACAAAACTGGGCATAAACCTCTACATCATCAAATGGATAGCCAAATGGCTCATGAATAGAACACATGTTGTTGGAGTTGGGGAATCAACATTCAGCAAGAGGCCAGTCACCAGTGGAGTACCACAAGGCTCAGTGCTGGGTTCCCTCCTTTTTGGAATATACTTAGCAGATGTCAAGGCAAATGTAGATGGCCTTCGCCTGAACAAGTTTGCTGATGACTGCAAGGTGGGGGACAATCATTGACTCTCCACATGATGTTGATATCCTACTGCAAGGTCTGGTGGAGACTAATGGTTGGTATCAGGGCCATGGCCTCAAACTGAATGAGAAGATGTGCATAATAATAACCTTTGGGATATCAAATATCCCTGCAAGTTACAACACTGATAGTACACTGATAGTACCCCTTCTAAAAGTGGACCCAGTGGTGAGAGGTCTGGGTACTCAGATAGTAATCTGAATTTTGACCACCATGTATCCCACGGTAGTGAAAAAATCCTATGCGGCTAGGCTATCAGTAAGGGTATGGCATCCAAATCTAAGGATTTCATAGTACTACTGTACTCAGCCCTCATCAGACCAATAATTAAGTACAATGCACCTTTTGGCATGTACCTGGCCAAGCACCTGCAACAGTGGAAGCGTTCTCAGAGGTTTCTCAAAAAAAAATACACGGTGCAACCAACATGTCATATGTCAACTGATTAAAAGCCCTACCTCTGTATTCAGTTTCCCATCGATTACTGACAGATCTGTGTCTGATCTACAAGGCAGTCTCTGACCCAGCTGTGATGGAAATGTTGCACATTCACAAAACTAACTGCACAAGAGTTATCTAAACCTGATCTCTGTCATGAATAGACTGTGCGGGAGAGAGATGTGTCCCAGAGATTGCCCCTCCTCTGAAATAGACTTCCTATTCACGTGAAGCAGAGCCCTTCCCTGACCATCT